>NC_091618.1:60736742-61039772 GCF_027580195.1 Bos mutus
AGGAACATGTTGCCTTCTGGACACAGTGAAATGAATGCCTATCCTTTTGAAACAGAGGATATATCATATTTAAACATATTTGTTCAATACTTTTATTTCAAATATGTAGATGCTCATATGAGAAAAATTTCCTTTTTGAAGCTAAGAGAAGCATACAAAAAGAAAAAAAATGTATTTAGTCAATTTCAGTTTGGATTGCTTGGGAATTGATTTTAATGGGACATACGTTCTATTTGGATTTGTTCTCTACTTCTCCAAAGACACTTTTTAATGCTCGTTCACAAACAGCTGACAGCATCTGTCTTCAGAGATGATAAAGGAAAAAAACATGACAATAAAATGTATCTATTACATCTCTGGGGAAACACATTTTTAATTTCCTTTAACTCACTCCACTTAATTTGACAGTTGGAACTTTTGTCTCACTTGGTCCCCAGAACTCAGTGGTATACATCGCTCAGTGAGCCTAATTTTATTACAGATATTATCCAAATGCTTTTTAATCATCCAAGATCATGATGAACACCAGAGAGGGAATGTTATTTAACAGAGACACTTAACAGTGAATTAAATGAAGATAGTACTGATTAATAAAGTGGTTTGCGCTTCCTGCTGCAATCTCATTCTGTTTACATGCTATTTTTGCGATGACACTGCCATGGTTTGAATTTTGAGACTCAAGTCTTCTTTGATTATGCAGTAAAATTGCATTAATTGTAACTTATTATCGCAACGTGTGATAATTCCCATAGTGCCTGAGACTGAGTTCAATTTGATGCTAATATCATATGAAAGGACATGGTGATAAACAATGGTAGGGGGAAAATTTATTTTCAAATTAATAGAGAATCTCTAATTCGAGGCTAGGAAGTGAGTTTATTTTGGAAAGGAGAGGTCACATTCAAAAAGCTTTTATCAAATCATTAGTCTTTTCAAATTTTCACATAGAAATCTGTCAACAAACCCACCTTGAATATACTAGTTTCTTAGTCGCCCATGGACAATATAAATGCTTGAAAAATACTTTATCTCCATTCCAATCCTCACTGCTATTAATTAAATTTGACTGGAATACGTATGTAAATATATCATAAATAATTTGAAAGTGAAAAATTACATTTCTTGTAGGCAAAACTAAGTCCATAAATAAGAAAAGCACAAGACATTTTTGTTTGACTATTATCTATAATTTACTGTCTTAATTAACATACAAATTAAACAAACTAAGAATGAAGGAAAGACAATAAAGTTATTTTTATTTGTTTCTTTTATTTTTGGTTAAAATTAAGTTTACTAAAAACATTGTATATTATAAAATATATTTATTCATACTTTAGTCTATTAATAAAAGAAAAATCCCACTTCATGATTTCTTAAGTTTGTCATTTGGGTAAGCTCTAAGTACCAAAATTTGAATTGAAAGAGAAAAAGGAGTAGGCAAGCAGCACTTATGAGTAAATTACTATGTGAATATGGGATTTTGAATAAGACCTGCTTTCTGCAGCCATGAATTCAATAAATAATGAAAAAACATAGCTTTTTTTTTATAGTGTCTTGCTGAGGAACAAATCAATATACAATATAGGGACAAGGACAGACTCATCCCTTGGACATCCATAAAGTAAGGAGTTTCACTAAAATAGCCATTATGAAAGTAAATGATTCTCCTATTTTTGTTATGGATACTGCACGCATATCATGCAAAAAGCTCTTTTATGTGAATAATCAGACTATTTTCATAGCTTCCAAATGCAAACCTGAAGTAGTACCTATCGCTGTATATTAAGATTTTCATATTCTTCACTACTTCCTGTCATAGGATATAAACTACATGAAAGGAGGACCTGGGTCTATCATTCACATAATTTCAAGTCAGAGAAAAGCTATGGATGAGACTCAGTTGATTTTTCATTTATGTATCTTTAACTGAAGGATAATTACTTTGCAATATTGGGTTGGTTTCTGCCATATATCAACATGAATCCATTATAGGTACACATATGTCCCCTCCTTCTTATTGCTTTTGTTTTTGTCATTTTTTTTTCTCTTTTTCTAACTACAAACTAGCATACAATCAATGAAAGATGATTTGGGGAAAAGAGCGCGAGAAAAAAAAAATCAGATAATTTCACCAACCAAAAATGATCTTTGCTAATATTTTGGGGTATTCTTTCTGTATATGTATTATCCTTATTTTTTCCTTTTCAACCATGATTTCCCAGGCCTAATTTCACAAATACTTTCATCAGCATCCATCTAAATTGATTATGATTTTTCTCTTCCATACTGTTAAATCTTTATAATTACATCCTTTCCAACACACTTAAATATATACATTAACTCCAACCTTTGAAATGCAGTCTATTTTTCAACATTTTTATCATTTACTCTTTCTCAATGATCCATTAACTTTAAAACTAGTCAACACAATCCATTACTAAAATAATTCCAATATTAAAACTGAGTAGAATGCTAAATAAATGGCTATATTTTTTAGTCTTCATCTGGTTTGTTTCATATGGAAACACTCTTCTGTGGTATCACAATGTCCTGTATTTCCTTTCAACACTTTTGATACTCTGCTGGTTCATCTTCTACTTGCCACTAAATTTTGACATGTATCTGTCTTGATCCTGGTTCCTATTTTAGCATTTCTCCCCCAGGCAGTCTTATCCATCCCATTAGCTTTAATTGTCACCTGTATCCAAGGTGCACACAAACATCAATAATCCAGATCTCTTCATAGAGTTCCAAATTCATTTATCTTTCTTCCTACATCTTTACTTAAATGTTGGAAAAGCCCCTGAAAATTCTGGTTTCAATTCCAATTTGTAAAGAACCAGAAAGTCTTCATTCCCATCCTTATAACAAGGTAAAATTAGACAAACTGAAAAGCAATAACAATACTTAGAATCACGAGAAATTTGAAGTTTCAGGGCAAATTGCCACCCCAGAAGCTGGAAGACTGGGCAAATCCAGAGAGTCACAGTGGAATTCTGTTCATCTGGGGAGAATTTGCTGGAACCATAAACTAATATGAACACTTTTAATGGCATTTTTGGCAAACTGTTGCAGATTGCACTTGTACCACCTAAACAGTAAAAGGCTATGCAGACTTGAGTGGCACCAATACGTTCATAGATTTTTCTTTCAGAAATCCCATCAGATTATGATATTCCAGCAAAGGAAAAAATACAGACATAAAAATATCACTAGTTTCTATGGCTTTGGGTGGAAGAGGGAGTATTAAATAGATGAAATATAGAAAATTTTGTAGGGTCTGAAGGTATTTTCTATAGGTAGATCCATGACACTACGCTTTCTTCAAAACTCATAGAGCTTTACAGCACAGAGAATCTTAATGTAAGCAAAATTTAAAATGCATATTTCTCAGAGGTCAGAGGACTTCAGGACAGAATGCAGACTTTCAACATAATGTTTTAACAATATTACAGATGTTTAAGACAATTTCACTGATGGGGCAGTGGAAAAAGTGCTCGCCTAACTAGAGATGAATTAAGTTTCTAAGCCTCAAAGCAAATAAAACTATACAAAGCTACTTAACTGGGTTGATGCAGGTATTCATCTTGAAGCTAGAGGCCAATAATTCTGGTACCAGTCTACTTGCATCCTGGAATTGAACAACTACGTAAATGGATGCTGGATAGAGGGAGACAGATTTCTCACTGTTGGACTTAAAGCTTACAGATAAGCAAAGGGAAGAGGTCAGAATGGTTTAATGCTAGATATATTATATGAACTCATTTTTTTTTTTTTTTTTTAGCAGAGCGCCTACATTTTAAGTTTTAAATACTTGAGACCAATGTCCATTTTTGTTGAGGGTAAGTTTGTCATTTTTGTCAGTTTAGTTTTTTAATTGAAGTTCATTTGATTTATAATGTTGTGTTGGTTTTGGGTATATGGCAAAGTGATTTTGTTATGAGTATATATACTCTTCTTCAGATTATTTTCCCTTATATGTTATTACAAAATATTGAGTGTAGTTCCCTGTACCATGCAGTAGGCTCTTGTTGGTTATTTATTTTATATATAGTAGTATGTATATGTTAAATCCAAACGCCTAATTTATCTCTCTCTGCTCTGCTCTTTTCCCTTCAGTAACCATGTTTGTTTTCTATTTTTTCATTTCTATGTTTTAACTTTTCATAATGTAACTATATATGCATATACATTTATGTATATACTTACATATATGAATATACACTTACAAATATAATCACACAGATGAGATAGGGCGCACAAACGTATATTCCTGTGTTCTGTCAGTTGTGAGGACCTAGAAGCAATGATACCTCAGTTACAGTAAGCACTCCTAGCACCCAGACCTTTGTTTCTCACACCAGTCTCCAATGCTAAGAATCAAGGCTCCATGAAGATTCTAGGACTGAAGTAGGAAATATGTAAGAACTTCATGGAGCATCTCAAAGTATGCGGCAGAAAGACAAGAAATGGTGAATCAAAGTCCATAGGAGTTAACCAAGTCCAACATTGTAATAAACAATCTTTTATTTTATTATAAGCCAAAGTATAAAACAAATACATGAGTACCTACTGATGTAAATGATTAAAGAAATAAACAGGAGAGAAGAGACATAACCCTCAGCCTCTGAGACTGGGCTGTACATACTAACTTCCTGCCACAGTACAGAGTGGAAAGGGAGAAAACAAGTGCTTTAAAGGGCCTGACACTCTCACTCAGGTGATAAAGGTCAGCAGCAACGGTCATAAATCTTGTAGATGGTACCCTTGATATGATGTGATGAAAACAGTACTTTACCCCTGCCATCCTTCTCCCCAAAACCCATAATCCCAGCCTAATTATGAGAAAAATATCAAACAAATCCCAATTCAGGCTCATTTCACAAAATACCTGACAAGCATAACTTAAAACTGTCAAGCTCATCAAAAACAGGGAAAATTCAAGAAACTGTTACAACCAAAATGAACTTAAGGAGACATGACAACTAAATTTTAAGTTACTATCCAGGATGGGATCTTGAAACTGGAAGGAAAAAAAAAAAAAAAACTTTAAAGACTAAAAATATCTGAATAAACTTTGGACATGGTCAATAACAGTGTATCAATATTGATTCATTAATTTCAAGTCATATATCTTACTATTTTAAGCTGTTAATAGAATAAACTGGGTGTAGTGTACATTTGAATGATTTATAATATCTTTGCAATTTTCTAATAAATCTAAAATTTCTAAAATAACAAGTATGTATTGAGAAGTTTCTGAAATTTTTGTGACAATATTATATTTTTCTTTGTCAAATTTAGAACTGACTTTTGCTATAGTCTCCACCCCATACCTCATTAACTTTGTAAGGAGATCAAACCAGTCTAAATCTAAAGGAAATCAACCCTGAATGTTCATTGGAAGGACTGATGCTGAAACTGAAGCTCCAATGCTTTGGCTACTGATTGAAAGAGCCAACTCATTGGAAAACACCCTGATGCTGGGGAAGATTGAGGGCGGGAGGAGAAGGGGGTGACAAGGATGAAATGGTTGGATGGCATTACCAACTCTATGGACATAAGTGTGAGCAAGCTCTGGGAAATAGCGAAGGACAGGAAACTTTGTGTGCTGCAGTCCTTGGGGTCACAAAGACATGACTGAGTAACTGAACAACAACAACAACCCTTCATCTCAAGTGGCAGAAGTGAAAAAACAAACAAACCTCCTATATTCATCAGATGCACACACCATTTAACTCCCATAGTATCACTAGAAAGAAGGTACCAACTTAGTCTGAGATAATGGGATCTTTACCTTGAAAAAGGCCAGTTATGTTGGAATGGGAAAGAAGAATGGATTTCTCCTCTCTTCAACATTTGTCACTAGGAGGTCAGGAGTTAGATATGGTTCATGGTCCTGGATGTCTGTGTGACTAGAACCCTCCAGACCCAATCATCCTGAGACTGTGGCCAAACCTTAGGAAGATGGAATGCATAGGAGAGCAAAAATCAGTAAAAGTGGGCCCCTGAAGAGCTGTAACTTTGGGAGCCAAGATCCATGGTGGATACCACTGAGTGAAAAGCCTGACACCTATGGTTTTTCCCTATAATAAATATAATCACTATAACTAATTATAATTGCATATATTCTATAATTAAATTGACATAAATATATTAACTTAATATATTTAATTAAGTTAAAGTAAACATAAAAATGTAATTTCTAAGTCAGAGTGTACACAGTTCAGACTTTGATTCATACTTTGTAAATGTCACCGGTCAGACATAACATTCAATTTCCAGAATTCTCAGTGAAATTCTGATATCATTCTTGCATTATGTATTTCATTTTATTTATATTTACAAGCTCATTTTGATGAGCTTGAAAATGATTCAAATATGTCTAATGGATACTTACACTACTCTTTAATGAATTAATTGTTTATGTCTTTTGTCCAGTTTTTAGAGGTCTTTTTTTTTTAAATTTAATTTTATTTTTAAACTTTACAATATTGTATTAGTTTTGCAAAATATCGAAATGAATCCGCCACAGGTAGAGGTCTTCTTTTTCCTACTATTCTTAAGAGTTGATTATGTTACAAAGTTCTAATTTTTGTTATAAAAATACTTAAAAATAAATCTATTCTTGTGACCAAAGTTTTACTCCAGGCTGGCATGAATTGAGAAAAATATACTTTTTACACAATTAAGATGACTACTCTAGGACTAATTTTGTATTTGATGAGTGGTCAAAGTAACTTAGGCATAGTTTATGGCTCTTGTTATATTGTTGTTTTCATGAGTCATTTACCTTTCAGAGCTGATTTCAACTCATTTCAGCTGTTCTGATACATAGCCCTTAGCCATGACAATCAGATCTTTACTCAGAGAAAATATCATTTACGCTGAGCTGTCAGGATAAATTAAGAAACACTAAGCAAATACTCTCATAAGAGTATGATATGATTATAGCATCTGTATATGATTAGCATAGCAATTTTCATTTATTTTCATTATCAGAATAATTTTATTGGAAAATATTCAACATTATAACTTTTTTAGAATTATTTTATTAATTGTTTAAAAATTTTTTAAAGATTGATTAAATACAGGAAAATATCAAGATCTAAACAGACAAACCTATCACTAAAAATTAAAAAGCATATCAAGACTAACTGACCTTTTGTCAAAACACATTATTTTTTGGTGGAGGCAATAGTGGTGAATTATACAATTATTAACAGTGTGAGTACAGTTCTGCAAATGTTTTAACTGTTTTGATTTTAGGGTAAATTTACCATTTTGAAAGTGTGTTATTCTAACTTAAAGTACACTTATTATGTTCATTTAATAAATGAGAAAAAATTTTACAAGGTAGAAAGGAGTGGTAACTGGTCAGCAGTAAATCTATAAATATTTCATTTTTTGTTTAATGTCCATTAATTCAATTAAATCATTAAATCAATTAAATCAATCTAGACAGCATCATATAAAGAATTTCATAGACATTTATGTCTTTCATAGACATTTATATCCAAGACATTTAGCCCTTGGATTAGTAATAAAAGGTTCTGCAGATACTTACAATTCACTATCTGTTACTTGATGAAAAACTTCACTATTCCCCAATATGCTGGCAAGTACGTTTCCTTTATTGGAGATAATATGCATTAGAGCAGACACGTTTTATTCTATCTTGTTCTTAAATTGAATTCTCAATGTATATTTTATTTGAAGAGTTAGGAACCTTGATTAATATATTATGATGTAATAAAAAATGACATGCTTCTTTTCTTATATTGCACTTGATTCTGCCTTTTCAAAATATAGAATAAATTCCAATAAATACACATTTTCAAAAGAATGGTGTAAGATTTGGGAATATTATTAACTTTTTTCCAAAACTGTATTTTAAAATAACTGAATAAAACATACAATTTAGAATGAGAAAATAGTTTTACTGGTACTTGTCACTGACAATAAAAAATGGGCAATTTTTTTTTCATTTGTAAAAAGAAGATAATAACTTACATTCCCAAAATAATTGGCTCAAAATTTCCACATCAATCATAAAATTTAGAAATTAAAAACATTTTGAAAAGCAAAAAGTGATGTATTAATTTGGAATATATAACTAATAGATGAAAAATTCTTATGTTTGCACAATTTCATATATCTGCAACATTAAATATATGTTCATAGTTTCATAAGTGGCAAGTTAGGAGGAAAATAGCTTCCTGGTCTGCCAAATTGGAAAATCAAATATTAATTATATTTAATATTTTTGAGGAGCTATTGTCTGGCAATAGAGTGAGATAGTGTAGAACAGGTTATCTATTCACAAAAAGTCCTAACCACCACATTGTTTAACACAATAGCATTCAAACCACCATTTTATTTTTATTTTTTCCTTTTGACTGTGCCACATGGCATGAAGGATCTCAGTTCTCCAACCAAGAGTCAGATCCATGCCTCCTGCACTGGAAATGCAGAGGCCTTATGACTGGACTGGCAGGGAATTCTCAAAACACTGTTTTAAAGTATCAATGTAAGATTGCACAGAAAACTACTCATTAGGGGACATATTGCTATTTAATGTCTTCCAATCATGAATAACTGGTTTTATTTGGCTCCAAGTTGCACAGGATCTGCAGCCAGGCTAATAGCTTGAAGTGAGTCTGACCAAGTCCAAGAGAGGACAATGAATTTGATGATTATCATTTAGACAAATCTTAATGTCCGCCATTGAAGCCAGTAATATCCTATCACCTACAAGCTGTAACAGCCAACTTCTCTTACCCTAGTCCCTTTTCATTCTACATTTCTTTCTTTGGAAGAGTTGTGTTATTTTGTTTGATTTTCTTTCACTAGAGCTGAGGTAATAACCTTCCTTCCAAATAGGAATTACTTTCCTTGAAAATAAATAAACTCAAATTGTTTGAGATCTCTCTGGACCATTCTGGGCTTGGAATAGAGCCAGGTGATGCAGAATTGAATATATTTGCCTTAACTACCTCATCTTCAAAAAATTATCTCAGTGGATCATACCTGACCCCTGCCTCCCAGGACCTGAAAACAAAAGAGGAGGGAGAACATGAAATATACTAGTAGTGTTCACAGTGAATCTGAGGCTCTTGCCTCGTTGTGAAAAAAATTGGAAACAAAGCGTGGAGATTAAGAAAGTAAAGTGAAAAGTGAAGTCACTTACTTGTGTCTAACTCTTTGTGACCCTGTAGACTTGTAGCCTTCCAGGCTCCTCTGTCCATAGAATTCCCCAGGCAAGAATACTGGAGTGGGTAGCCATTTCCTTCTCCAGGGGATCTTCCCAATCCAGGGATGGAACCCAGGTCTCCCAAATTTCAGGTGGATTCTTTACCATCTGAACCACCAAGGAAGCCCAAAAAAGTAAAGTGAGAGTTTAAGCCAAAAATGCACTCTCAGAGGGAAAACAGGCAGACAGATGACGAGCTGCTGTTTTGGGTTTCTTTGGCTAGCGGTCCAGGTGGGTTGGGAAGATCCCTTGTAGGAGAACATGGCAATCCACTCCAGTATCATTGCCTGGAGAATCCTTATGGTCAGAGGACCCTGGTGGGCTACAGTCTATAGGGTCACAAAGAGTCAGACATGTCTGAAGGGACTTACCACGCACGTACATGAAGGGCATACAAATGAAGGGGGGGAATATTCAATGTTGAAGAAGCTTGAGGATCATATTTCCTGATTTTCATCCCAGCTCCACCTTCCTGAGGGGAGGAGAGATTTTTATCTTTATTTGCCTTAGGTCAGAAGTGTCATGGCATCAGTGCTTGATGGATATGCCTTCTCTACAAGGCTAATTTTATTGTAATGAGAGTATAGTGAGCAATAGGTTGCACTGGGATGCAGAAGATTCCTGCCTTTCCTCAACTTTTTGTGTCTGCTCCGAAGACACTTATCACCCAAATGTGTGATTTCCTATCAGTCTGGGGGTTCCTGCTTTTATTCATCTACCAAAGAATGTGTGATTTCCTGCCACGTGGCCACTAGTCCCATTTCTCTGCTCATACCTAGCTCCTATCGGCTGTAACAGTAGATATATTCAATGTAGGTTTTAACTATTATTACAAATATTCAAGGAGAAATGACAGAACTGGCAAGACAAAATTATTTAAAATGAGACAAAGTCTAACAAAGATTTCTGGTTTGAAGTAAAACTTGGATGCCAGTTCATACAAAACTTACATCAGAAATGTTAAGAAAAATATCTACTTTCAATTTTAGCAACGAGGACTTTCAAAAGCATGATATGATGTTGTCAAGTTAGAACCCACTGCTCACCACTTACAAAATCGAATGTTGACAGAAAGGAAAGTTGTCTTTAATCAGAATGTTGGCAATTTGTGGAGATGAGAAAAGAAGGTAGGAGACCGGGTCAGATTTGTCTCCATTCCCCATGGCATGCAGGCTTGTGTGCAGGCTTGACAACTTCTTGTGATCTTTCTTTAAGATGAATAAGATGAATAAGATGCTCTCTTATTCACACAGTTTGCTTGCAAGATTACTAAAAGGGAATCTGGAGAAGAGATCTGGTCATCTGGTAATTACTTATTCTTCATTCCTACTTCTTTGATCTACAGAAAGAAACAACACGTTAGGCAAGGTATTGTGTGATTAAAAGATTTGAAAGTTATGCTTGGGTTGGAGATGAGGAGAGCATGGACGTGCCTGGTTTAAAAGCTAGTTACAATATAGCTTTGATAAAGTGACAAGAAAATGGGTTTCCTGCTAAATATGGTTTCTTACAAAGAGCTGCTTGTGATGAAACTATGAGTTAAAACAAATATCCTTCACATTAGCTAAGTAGATGTCAATCAAAATAGAACTATTTTTTAGGTTAGCATGTGAAGTTTTTTTTTTTTTTTAGGCAATGGAAACACTTGGGCCTTTAGGCATAAGACTGTCAATTTGAAGACAGGGTTTAAGGAAGATGGCTCTGTAACTTTATATAATTTGTTTGGAAACTCTAAGAGATTAGACACAGGGAAGTGTGCTAAGTGAAAGCCTGTGGAGATGGAATAAAAATATCCTCTGTACCTTTTAAAGCTTAGAAAGAGGACTGATATGTATATCGTGTCTCTTTTTCCTGAATCAAATAATTATATACACATGATAATAAGGTTATAAGAAAACTTATCTGACTTTTTGTGACCCCATGGTCTGCAGCACCCCAGGCTTCCCTGTCCATGACTGAACTGACTGACTGAAGAAACCTTGTAATAAATTCCTAATTAAACAAATACTAATTTTAACTTTCCAAATTTCCATTTACAAAGTTATAGTATAAAAAAAAAAGCCTTCACTTGCTGAACTAATCAGCAGGAAGTTCATTATTTATATTAAGAATAGATAACTGTTCAACTATACATAAATAGATGAAGTTTAAGATGCATAAGATTAGATTCAGAAATCACCCATCACCGTCACCCAAAGAAACACAGCCTGTCTGGACCTTGATCTCTGGTGGTCTTGGCCTGCAGTGGTTTAAAGCAGAGTTTCTATTCCCAACCAGAGATTAAGATTTTGTCATGGTGGTGAGAGCACCAAATCCTAGCCACTATACCAGTGGTCAGTGTCAAGGCCCTGGCCCTTTGGCTTTGCAGAAAAGAATTCCCACAAAGAGAGAAAGTAGTGAAACAGGTAGGGTCTTTATTAGGAATGAAAAGAGTACAGTGTGTGAAGTTTGACGCACGGGTGGACTCAAAGGAAAAGTCAGGTCTTGTGGTAGTTTGAGTCATTTATATGGGACATTTCTTCTGGTTTGCCTTTGGCAAATCGCTTTACTTTGTCCAGTTCAGAGTCCATATTTGGTATATCTCAGGATCCTCCCATGCACATGCATCTCTTAGACAAGATGGATTCTTGAAGAGGCCTATAAGTATCTTGGGATCAGTTAGCATCACTTTCCTTTTGACCTCCAAGGAATCTTTCTCCCCATATGTAGTCTAGGAAGTCTCCTGACTTCTAGAATGAGAAATATGTGGTCTCTTATCCTCTATCTGAGCAGGGCCCAGACCCCTCTCTCAATTATCCTGCCATTTCATCTTGGGCCACAGAAAATGAATCTCCAATTGCTTTATCCTGGTTGTTTGTTGTTGGGGCAGGGGTGGGGGAGGTGGGGGGCATTTACCTTCTACCTTCTACCTCAACCTGACTAGACACCCTCTGATACCAGGGTACCTCATTTCAGGCTCCTCATGTGGTCTCTAAGTTTTCTCTAACTTTCTAACATCTCTAACTTTCATAGTCTTCTACTTGTTTTATACATAATTTTCAGGATTATAAATTGTACTTAGTGGGAAGAATAAGGCAAAGTGTGTCTAATCACCCTTCACCTACACAAACGCTCTATTTATTTTTAAATAATAGTTTTATGTAAGCATATTTATTTTCAGATTGAAAAGTCTAAGATTATTTTTTGGGGGGAATTCTAGGAACAAATGATAGTGAGAAAGAATAGAGAAATCACAAGTTTGGGTACAGTAAAATGCTACTACAATATTTGCTTTGTTACTTTCTTTCTGTGTAAATTTGACAATTTAATTTTCCTTGAGTTTTAGTTTTCATATATATCAGATCAGATCAGTTTCTCAGTCGTGTCCGACTCTTTGCGACCCCATGAACCACAGCACGCCAGGCCTCCCTGTCTAACACCAACTCCCGGAGTTCACTCAGACTCATGTCCATCGAGTCAGTGATGCCATCCAGCCATCTCATCCTCTGTCATCCCCTTCTTCTCTTGCCCCCAATCCCTCCCAGCATCAGAGTCTTTTCCAGTGAGTCAACTCTTCCCATGAGGTGGCCAAAATACTGGAGTTTCAGCTTTAGCATCATTCCTTCCAAAGAAATCCCAGGGCTGATCTCCTTCAGAATGGACTGGTTGGATCTCCTTGCAGTCCAAGGGACTCTCAAGAGTCCTCTCCAACACCACAGTTCAAAAGCATCAATTAAAAAGAGGAGGAAGAAGTACATTTTATTTTGGAGGGAGTAACATCTTTGTTAATTTTGATGACAAAATTTGATGTCATTAAAATTATTATTTGATGAGACACTAATATATGCCAAGTTTTTTCCATTGGATTATTGCAAAATTAAAAGTAACATTAAAAGGTATGCATTTTTGTCATCAAAATTAACAAAGATGTTACTCCCTCCAAAATAAAATGTACTTCTTCCTCCTCTTTTTTTTCGCATTTTGAACATTCACTTTTTCTGTGTAACATTGGTGAGTGTGTGATTTCTATTGATACCTTATTGTCATCATAATATCTAAATTTATCTTATCTATTTCTTGTAAAAGTAGCAAGATTCAATCATTTTTTAGTGTTTCAAAGAAGAATTTAGAAATATAGTTATTGTTTTATCTGTATTTTAGTTGTATTAAATAATACATTCACAAATTTAATTTCTTCAAGTTGTAAGTTCCTTAAAATTTACTTTGAGATGGAATATTGAGTTTCTGCAGAATATGTTCAACAAACAGAAGTGTATAACACTGACAATATCCTAAGTAGGAAAAGCATATTTCCAATATCTATATTAAGGTTGAAACTCTTTAATTAAAAATTTTAGAAACTCTATTTAATCACAAACTCCTTGAATTCATTATTTAAAACAACATTTTGTAAAGCTGAAACTATGTCAGAAAAGCATAGAATTTATAAGGTGATTTAAAATATATCATTCAGTTTTATGTACATACCTTACACATTAATATGTGAAGAAATAAAGGAACAGACTAACATTTCTTTTACATCTTCTATACAAGCGAGCATTATGTGCTTTCTGCATGTTATTTCATATTTGCATCTTCTAGAAGAAATAGTAACTATTTTAATCAGAGGATTTAGAAGCTTACAAATTGCAAGTAGGTCAAATATAAGAACTACTTTAAAATTGCAGTTTGAAATCAGAAAGAGTGACAGCTCCAGCTTTGCTCTTCTTTCTCAAGATTGCTTCGGTTATACAAATTTAAGAATATTTGTTCTATATCAGTGAAAAATGCCATTAAAATTTTGAAAGAGGCTGTACTGAATTTGTACATTGCTTAGGGTGGTATGGACAATTTAACAACATTAATTCTTCAAATCTGTGAACACAGACTATCTTTCTATTTACCTGAGTCTCCTTCAGTTTCATTCATCAGTGTATTATGATTTTCAGTGGCAAATATTTAACCTCCTTGGTTAAATCTGTTTGTAGTTCTTTTATTGTTTTTGATGCAGTTATAAATGGGATTATTTTCATAATTTCTCTTTGTGACAGTTTGTTGTTAGAGTATAGAAATGCAACAGATTTTTGTATATTGACTTCATATTCTGCTGCTTTACTCAATTCATTGATAAATTTTAATAGTAATTTTTTGATGGAGACTTTCATATTTTCTATGTATAATATTGTGTCATCTGCAAGTAAAGACAGTACTACTTCATTTCTGATTTGAATGTCTTTTATTTCACCTCTTTTGCCTAGTTTCACAGGCTAAGACTTCCAATGCTGTGTTGAATACAACTCATGGGAGTGAACATTCTTGTTTTGTTTCTAATCTTAGAAAAATAATTTTCAGGTTTTTGATACTGAGTATAATGTTAGCTGTGGATTTGTCATATATGGCCTTTATTATGTTGCAGTACATTAATTCTATACTTAATTTGTTGAGAACATTTATCATAAAAGGATATCAAATGCTTTTTCTGCATCTATTGAAATGATCATGATTCTGTCCTTTTTTGTTTGTTAATTAGCTGTATCACATTGCTTAATTTGTGGATGTTGAAATTACCTTGCATTCCTAGACTAAATCTCACTTGATCACGTTGTATGATCCATTGACTGCATTACTGAATTCAGTTTGTTAATATTTGTTGAGGGTTGTTGCATCTTTGCACATTAGGGATATTCACCTACAATTTAATTTTCATGTGATGTCTTGTCTGGAAAAAGCAGAAAACTAAGATCATGGCATCCAGCCCCAACACTTCATGGCAAATAGATGGGGAAACAGTGGAAACAGTGGCAGACTTTATTTTTTGGGGGCTCCAAAATCACTGCAGATGGTGATTGCAGCCTTGAAATTGAAAGATGCTTACTCCTTAGAAGGAAAGTTATGACCAACCTAGACAGCATGTTAAAAAGCAGAGACATTACTTTGCCAACAAAGGTCTGTCTCATCAATGCTGTGGTTTTTTTCAGTAGTCATATATGGATGTGAGAGTTGGACTATAAAGAAAGCTGAGCACCGAAGAATTGATGCTTTTGAACTATGATGTTGGAGAAGACAAGAGTCCCTTGGACTGCAAGGAGATCCAAACAGTCCATCCTAAAGGAGATCAGTCCTGAATATTCATTGGAAGGACTGATGATAAATCTGAAACTCCAGTACTTTGGCCACCTGATGCGAAGAACTGACTCATTTGAAAAGACCCTGATGCTGGGAAAGATTGAAGGTGGGAGGATATGGGGCTAACAGAGGACGAGATGATTGGATGGCATCACTAACTCAGTGGACATGAATTTGGGTAAACTCCAGGAGTTGTTGATGGACAGGGAAGCCTGACGTGCTGCAATCCATGGGGTTGCAAAGAGTTGAACAGGACTGAGGGACTGAACTGAACAGTGTAATAAATTATAAGTAAGATTTCTGTATTATATGGCAATTCTATTTTTCTGTAATGGCTGCATCAATTTATAGTCCCAAAGCAGTGCACAATCATTTTCAATATTTGTTATTCCTTTTCTTTTTTTACCATTGCTTCTAACTTGTGTGACATGATAACTCACTGTTGCTTTGATTTGCATTTCCCTGGTGATTAGTAACACTGGGCACCTTTTCATGATTGTTGGCAATTTGTGTGCCTTCTTTAGAAAAATGTCTATGTAGATATTTTGCCCATTTTTAATTGCATTTTTTGTTTTTGCTACTGACTTGTGTGAGCTCTTTATATATTTTTTAACTAGAAAGATTATTTCAAATATTTTTCCCACTCCATAAAGTGCCTTTTCCTTTTTATTTTTAATAATCTTTTTACTTTAGTATAGTTATACTTACTATTTTGCTATTGTTGCCTTGGCTTTTGGGATAAAATAAAAAAAAAAATTCCAAGAAACTGTATCTCCATTTTTTTTTTCTTTTAGGAGTTTTATGACTTTAGCTGTTAAGTCTTTAATTGATGTTTGACTTGATTTTTGTGTATGGTGAAAGACAAGGTCACAGTTTCATTCTTTTGCACGTGGCTTTCTGGTTTTTCCAATACCATTTACTGAAAAGACTATTGTTTCTTCAGTGTACATTCTTGACCAAGAATTGGTCAATCTATTAATTGACCATAGATTCCAAATAACTAGTAATATAAATGGAGAAGGAAACATAACAAGTGGTGTGGCATAAATACAAAGGATCATAAGAGGCTAATCAGTCAGTCAGTTCAGTTGCTCAGTCGAGTCTGACTCTTTGCCATCCCATGGACTGCAGAACACCAGACCTCCCTGTCCATCACCAACTCCCAGAGCTTACTCAAACTCATGTCCATCGAATCAGTGATGCCATCCAACCATCTCATCTTCTGTCATCCCCTTCTCCTCCTGCCTTCAATATTGTCCAGCATCAGAGTCTTTTCAAATGAGTCAATCCTTCGCATCAGTTGGCCAAAGTATTGGAGTTTCAGCTTCAGCATCAGTCCTTCCAGTGAATATTCAGGACTAATCTCCTTTAGGATGGACTGGTTGGATCTCCTTGCAGTCCAAGGGACTCTCAAGAGTCTTCTCAAACACCACAGTTCAAAAGCATCAGTTCTTTGGTGCTCAGCTTTCTTTATAGTCCAATTCTCACATCCATACATGACTACTAGAAAAACCATAGCTTTGACTAGATGGACCTTTGTTGGCAAAATAATGTCTCTGCTTTTTAATATGCTGTCTAGGTTGGTCATAGCTTTCCTTCTAAGGATCAAGTGTCTTTTAATTTCATGGCTGCAGTTACCATCTTTAGTGATTTTGGAGCCCTCCAAAATAAAGTTTCTCACTGTTTCCCCATCTATTTCCCATGACGTGATGGGACCAGATGCCATGATCTTAGTTTTCTGAATGTTGAGTTTTAAGTCAACTTTCTCACTCTCCTCTTTCACTTTCATCAAGAGGCTCTTTAGTTCTTCTTCACTTTCTTCCATAAGGGTGGTGTCATCTGCATATCTGAGGTTATTGATATTTCTCCCGGCAATCTTGATTCCAGCTTGTGTTTCATCCAGCCCAACATTTCTCATGAAGTACTCTGCATATAAGTTAATTAAGTAAGGTGACAATATACAGCCTTGATGTACTCCTTTCCTGATTTGGAACCAGTCTGTTGTTCCATGTGCAGTTCTAACTGTTGCTCTTGATCTATATACAGATTTCTCAGGAGGCAGATCAGGAAGTCTGGTATTCCCATCTCTTCAAGAATTTACCAGTTTGTTGTGATCCACGCAGTCAAAGGCTTTGGTGTAGTCAATAAGGCAGATGTAGATGTTTTTCTGGAGCTCTCTTGCCTTTTCCATGATCCAGGGGATGTTGGCAATTGGATCTCTGGTTCCTTTGCCTTTTCTAAATCCAACTTGAACACCTGGAGGAGACTAATCAACTGTTACTAAATAGCAAGGCAAATTATTGCTACCAAAAGACATGAATGAATCTCACAAACATGGTGTTGGACAACAGAAGCCAGAAAAAATGATTGAATATTGTATGCTTCCATTTGCATAAAACTCAAAACGAAAAAATTTTTCTCTGGGTCTAGAAATACAGATAGTCATTCACTTTTTCAGGAGTAAGGACTGGGAAGATGTACTCATGACATTTATTCTATTTCCAAATTCATGAATTCTTTGCCTTATACCTTTCTTTGAGTTTCTTGAAAATGTTTTCATACTGTTTTCTTGCTTTCTAAGATGCTCTTCCAAAATCTGCTACTATGTTTTTTTCACTCATTTGTAACATGTTCTTCTTGTGTGGGCTTCCACAGATTTAAAAATATAACTTTACATCTGTTCATTCCACTAAAATGTGTTTTATAGTTGACCAATCTTGGTCCAGTTTTTCAGGTAGATTTTTGAGCCCTTTAATATGTAAATTATTCTCCCTCTACTTCTGCTGCTGCTGCTAAGTCGCTTCAGTCATGTCCAACTCTGTGCGACCCCATAGACGGCAGCCCACCAGGCTCCCCCGTCCCTGGGAGAGAGCTATTTTTTTTGCAAAAATTTGTAATGATAGTTCTGCATATATGTTATTTTGCTATTCCAGCATTTTATTTCTGTATGTGTGTGGAGTATGCCCATTTTATCTTTTATTTTTAAAAATCTTTATTATTCCCTTTATATTTTTGCTTGAAAGTTTCCAAATGTTTTCTTATATCCTCTCTACCTCAGCTTTTATTTTTAGTTAAACTTATCCTAGTTTTAATAACTTGGAATTTCAACCTTCACAGCTCAGAAGACCTAGCCCTCTTCTTTAATTTTTCTTAGTTCCACCAAATTTTATCTTAAAATTTCCTTCTCCTCTGTTTATTTCTATTCTGATTTTTTTAAATTTCCAAATTTAGATGTTCTGAAATATTTTCAATTAGTTGTTTAATTGCATATAATTGTTGTTTTATTATGTTTGGGGCTATTTTAATTGAGAAGAGTATTTTCATCAGTAAAAACTTTAGCCCTTATATTACTCATCTTATTCTGTTTGTTTTAACAGGTGTTTGAGAATTTGTGTGTATGTGTATGTGTGCTGTTGACTGTCTTTTTTCGGGGTCACCAGTATCCAAGGTGTTTATGAGAACTGGTAAACATATGAGTCAAATTCCCCAGTAGATCAGCTTTACTGGTAGCTCATCTGGCAAAGAATCCATCTGCAGGAGACTTGGATTCAACTCCTGGGTTGACAAGATCCTCTGGAGGAGAGGATGGTAACCGACTCCAGTATTCTTGCCTGGAGAATCCTCATGGACAGAGGAGCCTGGCATGCTACAGTCCGTGGAGTCACAGAGTTGGACACGACTAAGCACATGAGTCAACTTATTGTTTTCTTAGCCAAAATCCATCCACTCTGTTGAAACTGTGGTGTACAGTTTACTTATTTAATTACTTTATTTATTTAGAAGAAATGAGTGAGTTCATGCTTTTTTATTTTAATGGATATGGACTTTGGAATTTTCATTTTTGTAGTAGATTCATTAATTTGCACCTCTTGCTCTCTTTTTTCCTTTCTTTCTAAGCCTGTAGACATAGTTTTCTTGTTTAGTTTGTACCACTTACCCCCAGAAGCTCTGCCTCCCAGAGGCCCTGGCCCATTTCTCACACTTTCTGAGCCTCAGTAGATCATGCTCTGACCCACCACATCTCTGAACTGTTTTTAATTATCTTCCCACTCTGCAGACCATGTGTGAGGTTAACAATATCAGGGCCACATCACAGATACCATGGCATGATTCTTTTTCTATGTAGTCTCATCTCAATGTTCCTCTGGAAGTATTCCAGCCCTGGCTCTAGTAACTTCAGGTTATCCCTCACCCATTTGTAAGTGAATTAAAGTTTGTAGCATTCTGTGTCTTTTAGTTCTGCTTTAGGCATAGGTTATATGCAGTTTTATTTTCTGTCCTTTATATGTTTAGTTTGTACAAAATGTGTTAGGAGATTTGGATATAGATAACTGACTTTGAGTGAGGTCTATTAACCCCTCTCATGTGTCCTGAGGTCTCATTTTTCTCAGAGTGGTCTGAAATGCCCTTCCCATGCTGACCACTTCAATTGGGGTAAACAATGGAGAATGTGCTCAGGTTTCAAAGAAACCCTTTGATATTGACATGATACATGCAATGATTCATCATGAACTATCCCCACCTCCTTCCTCTTACAGTACAGTTCATATATGTGACAAAATATTGTACTTACACACTCAATCTTTAGTCTTATTTTCTACAAGGCTATTCAGGTTACTGATTATTTCATTTCTTCTGGGAATTAGCTATTTAATAACACCATTTTTGGAAATTGTTCCAGGTGTTACTTTATTAAGAGTCAGGGTCTGAACTCTAAAGCCATCTGTACTTGTTGCACATATTTGTGCAATTTGGTAAACATTATTGACTGCAGTCTAAAGTTTTGATAAACCAAGTATTAAAAGTGAGGCAATGATATATACATGTGTGTTATTGACATTTGTAAACATTATGACAAGTATGTAAAGAAAACAATATATAATCTTTAAAAATGCTGTAGAGTGTTTTAGTGTATAATAATGTTCTAGTTATTCTATTATTCTTATGGGGACACTAAAGTTGAATATTTAATAAATACTTAATCATGATGAAAATTAAGTTAAAGATGAATGCTATTCATTCTTTCCTTATAATATTTCTACACCTGTTAGATATTGTACAAATAAGATGTTAATATTCATGAAAAACCAATTAAGAACACACTATTATTTATGCCTTATACTTAGAAACTCAATGAGATTAAGGAATGTATCAGAACTACACAGCTAGCGAATAGCATTTAAGCCTAAGTCTTCTTGAATCAAAAGCATTTGGTTTAAACAGGTGCATTATATTCTACTGATTAATGAAAAACAAAGCTTCAGAATTTAAAAATGCTTTTAATGTGAAACAGGGCTTATCTTAATTTACTGGAAGCAAAATGTATTTGTTTTTCTTTTATTGCTATATTCTGTAAACTCATCCTTTGCACTTGTAAATGGACCTCTTGTTACCTGTGAACTGTTCTTCCAAAGCCAAAAATAAATTGAAACTACCTTCAAATCTTAATTGCCTCAAATGTTTAATCTACACAATAAGGCCAATAACCTTGACACACTTCACAGGGCTGCAGAAAGAGAAAGCAAATAAAAGCACAGATACAAACACAGTTGTAAAGTTCTTGTAAATAAAATACAGCTATATAAGTGCAAAGTAGCAATAATTATAATTGCTCCTCAAACACTAGATTTTCACAATGCAGGTGTTGGTAAATACCTCTTTTTGTGAATTCACATTTGTAGTAGAATAGGTAATTGTGTTTTCCCTAATTTAACGTCAACCATCAATTGTATAAGTTGAGGACTAGCAATGGCACCCCACTCCAGTACTCTTGCCTGGAAAATCCCATGGAGGAGCCTGGTGGCCTGCAGTCCATGGGGTCGCTAAAAGTCAGATACAACTGAGCAACTTCACTTTCACTTTTCACTTTCATGCATTGGAGAAGGAAATGGCAACCCACTCCAGTGTTGTTTCTTGGAGAATCCCAGGGATGGGGGAGCCTGGTGGGCTTCCGTCTGTGGGGTCGAACAGAGTCGGACACAACTGAAGTGACTTAGTAGTAGTAATAGTAGCTATTTATGACAGTGTACATGTTGTTGGAAGAAAACTATAGAAATAAATCTCTAAACCCCCAGAACATTCTTAGACAACTTTATATTTCTACTATTGCTTCAATTTTATGTTCATTGTTCTAAGATCCAAAACTATTCTTTTGAATAAATGAAATTCATCAAGACCTGGGATCACTTTTTTCTCTCAATTCCACACGCTCATTCGGGCTACACACTAGGGGTTCTTCACTGTTCCTAGATTCCCTGTTGTCCTTTCCATCCTCTGAGCTTTTGTTTGTCTTTCTCCTTCCTAGAATCCTTTTCATGTCATTTTGCTCTCTCGTGAAGTTTCTTA
Source organism: Bos mutus (assembly GCF_027580195.1). NCBI lineage: Eukaryota > Metazoa > Chordata > Mammalia > Artiodactyla > Bovidae > Bos > Bos mutus. The sequence goes on from NC_091618.1 coordinate 60,758,446, forward strand.
GCTGCTGTGCAGTCTTTGGTGATAACATTTCTTTGCCCCTGTAAAGCACTCTATCTCTATTAGAACCCTCACCAAAGTGTATCTTCTTTGTACATCTTCCTCTTCCCAACGACTAGAGGGGGAGAGCGCTGCCCTATTGCTGTATCTCTCACAGCAGTGCTCAGTTCAGTGGTGTGAGCACAAAGGTGTCCAAAAGTGCTTAATAATTAAGAGTAAAACAGGATTCTAACTTAGGAAGATGCGGGAATGAATTCTTCTTTTCTTTAAATGTGAGGACCTTGAGATGAGATGGAATTTTCCCTGGGTCTTTTGACAGAAACCCAAAGAAAAATCAAGAGTCTCATTCTTGATTAAAAAAAAAAAATCTAAGGTGCACAAACAAACACACATTCAGCCTTATACAAAGTGTCAGGTCAGTCTACAATGTAAGTATATAGTATGTGGGTGGGTAAATATCTCATAATACTTTATTGGAATTATAGTCAATAACCTCTACCACCTTGTACATTCCCACACTTAGAAAGTTAACAAAATATATGCAATTTTACCAACATATAGGAGCTTCCTAGGTGGTGTTAGTGGTAAAGAACCCACATACCAATGCAGGAGGTGTAAGAGATGTGGGTTCAGTCCCTGGGTTGGGAAGATGCCCTGCAGGAGGGCATGGCAACCCCCTCCAGTATTCTTGCCTGGAGAATCCCCATGGACAGAGGAGCCTGGCAGTCTACAGTCCATGGAATCACAAAGAGTCAGACATGACTGAAGTGACTTAGCATGCACCAACATATAAAAATTCTAGATAACATATTTTAAATATTTAATTTTTATATGAGTATAAATAATTAAAATTTCCTGGTATCAGACAAAAGGAGACTTGAAGACAGCACAGTCAACTGCCATACTAATGTAAAGGAAGTTGGGAATGCATTGGAAATGGGTATTTAAATAAGAAATTGTTGTTCTTAAAAGGAAAGGAAATTTTGGAGTTAGATACCTGCAAAACAGAGATTTGAAACTGAAATCACAACAAAAAGCTGAGACCAAAAAGAGTTGCCCTCTGATGGATCGGGGCCTATGGAGGAGTTCACTGCACTAGGGAGCCACAAGGCAGCTTTTTGCTGCCTCAGGTCACTGCTGGCAAAAAGAAATGTCCTTTGGGAGATACAAACTCCAAGTGTATAAAATCAAACTTTGCATTATCCACATGCTTTGGAACACTCCAACTTGAGATGTTATTTTAAAACCTGGACCCAGTCCAGTGATTCTTTGGAGCACCTAGCAGAGGTATTGTACATTCATGCTGCAGGAACATTTTCTACCAAAAGGAACAGGCCCTGAAGGAGAAACAGAGGTAAATATGACTTTATACCCCTACTCAGAAATTACAGACTAGACGACTAGTAAGAATCATAACATCAGTCTTGAGGCTGAATGCCTCACAATTTTTTTTAATAGTGCAAACCACAATAAAATAAACATATTTGGCATAAGGAAATAGAGAATTAAAGGTATGTAAAACATCATGAAAGGGTGGAATATCATGGAAAAGTAGGTGGATATATAAAGAAAACAGTAAAATTTGGAAAAAAACAATTATTGAATTTTAAGAATCAGTGAGATGTAGAAATCTGAGTGAAGGGCATGCTATTATCTCCGTTATATTAAAAAAAATTTTTTTGATGTGAACCATTTTTAAAGTCTTTATTGAATTTGTTACAATACTATTTCTGTATCATGTTTTGCTTATATTTGGCTTTGAGTCATGTGGGATCTTAGCTCCCTTGCTAAGGTTTGAACCTGCAACCACCTATATTGGAAAGCAAAGTCTTAACCACTAGACTACCAGGGAAGTACCTCTATTCTATTTTTTGCAGCATCTTGCAAGTCTTTTTTTTTTTTTTTCCCAAGTATTTTATTTTGTCATTATTGTTATTTTGGCTGTGCCTTGCAGCATGTGGTATCCTCGTTCCCCTACCAAGGATCAAATACCTGCCCCCTGCATTGGGAGCATGCTGTCTTAACTACTGGACAACCAGGGATATCTCTGCAAGCCTCAAATTTAAGTTGTTTTAAAAAAAAAAAAATCAATGAGAGTTCTGGTTCAAGAAGGAGGTGAAGGGAGATTCTGAACCCACAGACACACTGACTCTATAGCTACATATGGAAAAATTTCCTCTGCAATAAAACCCCTAAAAACTGGTGGAAGGACCTTTTCACATCAGGAAGTGAGAGGGGAAACACAATAAAACCGGTGAGAAGGCTAAGAGACCATCTTGCCATAAATCTCAGCAGCAGGGGAGGAAATTAGAAACCTGGAATTTCTCCCTGAAAAGAAAGGGCTCATACCTCATCAGGCACCCTAACTTTGAAGACCAGCACCTGGAGAGGACAGCCCCTAAAATCTCTGACTTTAAAGACCAGTGGGGCTCTCATTCAGGAGATCCAAGACACTGTGGCAAATGGAGGAATGTTTCTTAAAGGGCCTAGGCAGGGACTCATCAGGTTCAGAGTCCAGCATAGAGATAACTCTTAGAAAAGCACCCAGACTGTAGGTAAACATCTCATTTCCTAATTGTGAGGAATTAGTCGAAGGGGCAGGGGCACCTGTGGTGATAGTCACCAGGGAACAAGGCTGGCAGGCAGCATCTTCATCCTCTCCTTCATCCTTGAGGAAGTTGGAGGTACCAACCATCTACCCTTACCCCCCAACAGGTGCCATCTTTATGCTCCAGCTTGTGGGTACTACCTTTAATATTTTTTAATTTTTATTTTCCTTTTGCTCTTTTAATTTTTTTATTTGCCTTTCTCTCCTATTTCTTCTTTCCCTTCTTTTTTTTCTTGTTTCTTTTCTTATATATTTATTGAGTTTTCATACTCCCTTTCTGCCTCCCTGCAGCCAGTGGGGGCCATTCATGCTCTCTTCCACCCTTGTTGAAGCTTCAGGTACTATCTTTTCTTTGCTCTCCTGCAGGTGCCACTTTTGTGTTACAGCTTGTAGGTACAATCTTTCTGTAAAAAATTTTATCTTCCTTTTTTAATATTTCTTTTTTTCCCCATTGTCTTTGGCCCAGTATCTCCTGGTGAAGGAAACACTTACATGTGTCGGTTGTCCTAATTTTTATATCTGGTGACTTGATTTTTTGTGGTCTCCATGTAGGGGATACTCCTTGATCACCTGTCTCTGGAGACCAGAGGGGCCTTTGTTCCTGGGTCCCCTGGGATTGTAATCATCAGAGAGATAGTTTTTAGATGACTTCTGCACTTAGGGCACTGCACAGATGGTTGACTAAAATACACCACTTGTCCTTCTGGGAAAGACACCTATTTGCTTGTCCAGGGGCTCTGGCCTGTGGGACAGGCTTTTGGTTTGGCAAATATATAGATGCCTATGTATCTATCTATATAGATAGATAGATAGAAGGGACTGAGGGCTTCCCCGGTGGTTCAGAAGTAAAGAATCTGCCTATAATGCAGGAGAGACAAGTTTGATCTCTGGATTGGGAAGTTCCCCTAGAGAAGGAAATGACAACCCACTCCACTATACTTGCCTGGGAAATTCCATAGACAGAGAAGCCTGGCAGGTTGCAGTCCACGGGGTTGCAAAAGAGTCAGATGACGTAGTGACTAAACAGCAACAATACCATGAAAGAGGTAGGAAGGAATGAAGACTAGTGAGTCCAGTCTTTGTGCTCTCCTTCTGCCTCATTCCAGCTCACCAGTAACATAAAGAAAGAGGCTTATTCCCCTTCTCTGGTGCCCTTATAATGGGGATGCTGCCAAAGAACAATTCTGTGTTGCCTGATTCTGGTGGACAATGGGACCACAGCTCACAGGTCTCCCATGACCCTAACCAACAAAGAAAGAGTTCCAGGCCATAGCAGAGTACTAGGCAACAAAAAGAGGAGCTCAATCCATCTGGAAGGAGGCTTATTAGATTATAGCTTATAATTATAAACAGCCTGAAGGGCAGGCTTCTAATTAAACACACATCTAATGACTGTAAACATTTCCGGAGTGTTCAGAGGATAGGCGTTATCTTTTCTCTTTCCCTCTGCTGTGCTTCAGAGTGCCAGCAGTTATCAGAGGGGAGCTCATACAATTTAATAGCAATGATAATCCATTTTAAAAATGGGCAAGGATTTCCCTGGCAGTCTAGTAGTTAAGACTCCACACTTGCAATGCAGGGGATAGGGGTTCGATCCGTAGTCCAACAACTAAGATCCCACGTTTAGCATGGTATGGCAAAAAATAAATAAATAAAATTAGAAAATGGGTAGAGGTTCCAAATATACTTTTTTTTCCTAAGAAACACATATAGATGGCCCCCAGTTACATAAAAATATGCTCAACATCATTAATCATCAACAAAATGGAAATAAAAACTATAGAATATCACCATATAGTGCCGGGGTCCAGCCCCGGCTGATCCAGGGTATTCGAAGGGGAGACGGCATCGGCGACAATTTATTTATTTATTTATTTATTAATCAAAGATATAAAGAATAATAGAATGAGGATAGCTCAGTAGGAAAATTCAGTGGAGAAAAGAAGCTGAGTAGCTTGGTTTATGTGGAAAATCAGTATAACCCGTGACACCAGGTTAGCTCTGACCACGGAGGCCGCAGGCGCCCTTTCGAATAGCGGAAGGTGCCCCACCTTGGACACCTCGAGTGGGTCTTAGAAGCCCAGGCAAATAAATGGTCGCAGAGGATATCCGCGCTCCAGATGGAGACTCAGCTGGAAATTGAGGAGAAAAATGACATGGGGAGACCAAGCGTTGGTGAGTAAGGCCTGTAGCTTTATTTTCAACAGGGGCTTATATACCCTAAGTTACACATAGAGGATAATAGGGGATGCAAAGTCAGCAGTCTTTCATCCTTATCAAAAACCAGGGTTTCTTTCCTGCAAATTTATCGTATACAAATGGTTTAGGTGATTTACATCATCTTCTGGCCAGAAGGCTTATTAACATTTTATGACTCTTGACAAAGACTTATCAACAAAGACTTATTTCCTCTAAGAGTAATTATTTTAAGGTTTGGCGCCATCTTCCGAAGATAAAATTGCATTCCTATAGGGTGGATGTGTAATGGGTTTGCAACAAAGGAAAAAATTTATTACCTTAAGGGTCTAAAGTTACTAACACCAAGGCCACTACTTATTTTTTCTACATACCAACTATATTAATTAATACACATTCAAGGATACAATTCAGGGGATGTGAAAACTTGGCAACAAGCATTGGCTCATCAATGAAATCTTTTACTAGTTTTATTCTGACAGTTTCTAACTCTCTGAGAGGCTCTAAGCTATTTGAATATCTTAAGCTTCCTGTGCCTCTTGAGGCTGGGAGACTGTAAACAATCGTATGCATAGCTGTAACAGTCCGGGTAAACTTGTCAGGCGAGTTAGAGAGCTATCTGAGGGGTTTGGATTTAAACACTCCTAATTGCCCAGGAACTTTTATTAATTGGAGCTATAAGTTAACTCTTTGTCAGAGAGAGCGAGATGGTGGTAGGGGACAGCCCCCAGTAAAGTCAGAGGTGAGCGCACAAAGCAATAAAGTAGGCAGACTCTGGTTTTTTCGGGGGTAGATGCTCGAGAATATCCAGGGGAACTCCTGAGGCTCAATCCCGCCTTTGCATATGCCGAGCCTCCTTCCTCATGACCTTTGTCACGAGTGGAATGTCTCTCGCCGGCTCCCGGCATCATACATTTTAGATTAGATATCAGCAGAAAGATAAGAAATAATAAGTTTTGGCAAGGATATGGTGTCAAGGAGACCTTTGTTCACTGTTGTGTGAATACACATTGGCTCCGTCAGTATGGAACTGTATGAAGGTTCTTCAAAAGATTTAAAATAGAACAGCCACTTGATCATCAGTGTAAGTGAGATTGTACAGTGTATGTGTTTCCCCTTTTGACTTGTTTCATCCAGTATTTCAGAAGACCCAGGCAATACATGTAATATGTTAAGAAGTACCACATTTAAAAGAATACATCCATGTATATTATGAATATTAAAAGGTCATCATCAGATGCAGGATTATGGGCTTATCCTGGATTTAGCTGACAAAGATAGTAGTTTAAGACAGAGAGTTTTGACATTTTCGGAATCAATTCATTTCAATGCACTGGCATTCATTTCAGTCAGAGGAGATGAAGGAACTTGAAGGGTAGGAGTAGAATTCCTTCCAAAATTTGGCCACTGATCTTCCTTTTTAAAATTACTTAGCAGAAGCACATTAGATGATTCAGTCTAACCTGCCTTTTTGTTGATATAGAAACAATGAATTTACATGGTTTGACATTCTCCAATGGGCCAGATGCCACTTAAATTCTCAATCGCTCCTGTAGTACCCAACTTGCAAATTATTCTTAAATGCAAAAATATATCCATCTAAGACCATGGGTTTTATAAACTACAGTTGTCACAAAAAAGACCTGATGGTGATGCTTCCAGAAACATTTCTGTTCTAGCTAAATCAACATTGTTATCAATATAGAAGAACTCATTACTGACCTATGAAATGTTTCCATGTTGAAAGTCTCTCAAGTAGGGCAAAATTATTACAGATCACCAATCATCTTGGAAGACCTCTCTCAAGGAGCAAATAGTCAGCAAAAGTCTTCAGTATGGTCTATGCTTATTATTAGGGGACAAAAATGTATATTAATTAAGATTAATAATAAGGGGCACTAACTGATTAATGAAGGAAATTAACACCAACATCCATTATTTCATTGGATCATCTCAAAACATTCACTCTTGTTTAGACTTAAAGCCATTCTTGTCCCTGCAAGTTTTGGTAGTTTTATTCCCATTTTAGAGATGAGGAAACTGAGCCTAGGTAGTTTAAAGACTTAACAAGTGTTGCAATGAGCATATGTAATAGCACAGTTGTGTGGAATAAAGTCTGTTTCCCTCAAAATCTCATTCTCTTTTTAAAGCATTCTGTCATATAGCACTTTCTTCTTGGAAATGTCTTCCGTAACATGTGCTTTCTCTCCCACACACGTATACGTTTTTGGTGGTAGGCTACCTTTCTGATTGCTCTTATGTTGGGATAATGCTAGAGTTGTTATTTCTCACACACACAGTAGTAGGCAATGAATGTGCTGGGTGTTCAATGAAAACCATTTTGGGTTTAAGAATTCTCCAAGGATGGCAATGAAAGTCTATGAATGATGGAGTCACTCTTTTCTTCTTCATGCTACCTTCTTCTTGGCTATAACTTTATGCAACGTGAGTACAAAACTATTTATTTGAACTGTTTGAGTCCTCACTGATTAGCACTGCTCTTATAATATATATATATATATATTTTTTTTTTACTGTGCTGAGTCTCTGTTGCCATTTGTGGGCTTCTCTTGTTGAGTGCAAGGGTTCTGGAGCATGTGAGCCCAGTAGTTGTGGTGCATGGTCTTAGTTGTCCCACAGCTTGTGGGATCTTAGTTCCCAGACCAGGGATTGAACCCTTGTCCCCTGCATTAGAAGGTGGATAATTAACCACTGGACCACCAGAAAGTCCCTGCTGTTTTAAATGTTTGTTACCAGTTAATCACAGGCATGGTGCTTGGCTAATAATTCTTTACTTGCTTTGCACAAAGGCAAAGCAAACAAAAAAAAAATTCAATTAGTATCTCCAATTCTTTTATTAATATTAACTCTGGGAGGTAATAGGACAAGTGAAATTCATGCAACTGCTAATTGGTCCAGGCAGAGAGTCCACATTTCTTATTTGAACACCCCCATTTTGCAGGAAAAGTTCATATTTCAGTTAGACTATAATCAATACATCACCTATATTAGTCTCATGTCAACATACAAGTGTTCATTATTAAGCAGATTCTGAAAGGTTCACTGAATATTGCACTTTGAAATGTGTGTCTGGTGCCTGGGAGCAATTTCCAACCTGTCTTCTGGAAACTAGGACACACTTAAAAGGATTTAGGAGTAGAAATCTTTCACTTCAGAAAATCCATTTCAGCAATTCACACATTAAGGAAATGGGAAATGTGTCTTTACCAATTTCACTGGCATTTGATGGGGGAATCCTCCAGCAAAACACAGGCAATTTTCTTCCAGTTGTTATAGCAATCAATGTATAAGAGAGTGCTTTGTCCTCCCCCACCCTCTTGCAAATATGGAATTGCACAGTCCATCATGACCACTGTTTATTCATCCACATTCCAAGAACAAGTTTCTTTTAATTGAATTATATAGTAAAGCCAGTGACTATTGTGTATTTAGTGAGTGTGCAACTTTTGCCAATGACTTTAAAATGCTTTATGCTATTTAGTCCTTGGACTTCCCAGGTGGCGCAGTGGTAAAGAATCCACCTGCATTGCAGGAGACAAAAGTTCGATTCTTGGGTCAGGTAGATCCCCTGGAGAAGGAAATGGCAACTTACTCCAGTATTCTTGCTTGGAAAATCCCATGGACAGAGACTGTTGGGCTATAGCCTATGAGGTCGCAAAAGAGTCAGACACAGCTTTGTGACTAGACAACATTTAGTCCTTACAAGAAACAAAAAATGCAGTTGCTGTCACTATGTGTAATATGCAGTCATGGGAATTTGGAGTGGTTATGGTATCTGTCTAAAGTCACATGCTTAATATGGTACAAACTTGAATTTTTGATCCAATATTTCTCAAGCTAAAATTTATATCCTTAACCTATGAATTATATGATCAAGAGAATGACATTAATAGCTGACATTTTTGTGTTTTTACCTATGTTTACATATATTGACATAATTTTTTAGAAAATATATAGAAACATGACTTTCAATAACAAGAAAAAATGCACTGTTTATAAATTTATTCAAATCAACAGCAAAAGGACCATTAAAAATGATAGAGCTAGTCCCAAGAGCATTTGAGGAGGAACTGGGAGTTCACAGCATTAAAAAAAGAAAAAAAGAATGTTAGAATAAAACTGGATAATCCCATATAAGGCAATAAGAATATAATCTTGGAGCTTATCTTTACTACTGAAAATACATTTGCAAGTTAGCATACAACTTCACAATACTGAGCTCTAGTCAAATAGTAAATTATAAATTCAAACCCAAATATATCCTCCAAAAGAAATAATATTTTATTGGGCTTACTGTAAGGTAGTATTATTTGATATTTAAAGAGCTTTTACCTAACCATCATTACCTTATTTACAAATTTGAGATAATTTTTCTTAAGAATTTTCAAAAGTAATAATAATGGTATATATATTTTATTATTTACAAGGTTTTCCAAAAGATCTATTCTGTAAAACTGAAAGATTGCAGAACTTGAATGGAACCTTGGTTAAACTGTAAGTAAATCAAATTTGTATCTGATTATGTCACTTATTTTTCTCATATCAACTCACTAATTTGGGGATTAAAATTGCACAATAGAATTATTTTTCTAATTTTAGCAATTAAGTTTGTAGGAAACTCGTTTAATGGGCATGTATTTATTAGAGTAGTAGAATAATCATCGATTTTTTAAAATTGTGAATAATGTCATGGTCTGGGCACGGGTTGGAAAATAATTTCCAGACATGAGACAGAATGAGAGGGAAATAAAGTTTATTAGAGTGGGAGATGCTGTTAGTACAGCGGGCCAGCTCACGGGAGAACTGACGTTGAACAGGGGACCTTAGTCCACTTTTATAGCCAGGGTACAAGGAGTAGGATAGGGGTCTTGCGGGTCATTTGCTGATTGGATGAGGCATGTATACTGGGTAGTGGGAAGAGTAAGGCAAATACCTTCTCCCTATGGGGTAGAAGGGGAGACAGGTTATACTGCTCAGGAGGACATGAAATCCATTAATAGTTACAACATTAATTACATTACAACATTATTGTAATGTAATGTAATGTAATTACAACATAGGATGATAAGGGTCTGGTTTTTCGGTACCTGCATTCCAAGACCCTCCTTGGTTTTATCTGCTCTTTTGTCCTTGGATTACCACAAATAATAGTGGCTTAGATGTAATATGTAAATTATAATATATTAAAATTTGAAAATCAGTGGAAATAACACTTCATCTCTTTGTTACTTTTCAATATACACTTGTCCTTCTATTAATCATGTGAAATAATGAACACAGACACAATTGTTCCTGAAATGGGAAAGAAAACATGTACCCAGGCTTTGAGGTAAGCCTGCCACCACAAAATTCACGTGGTTCATTTACTAAGAATAGTCTTCACTAACAAGGAGAAATATTTGGTCATGTTAATATAGCAAGATAAAAATCAGTTTCACAATGGTAGAAACTTAGTAGCCAAGATTTAAGCTTACACTACCAGTTTTGTCACTTTATATGAGAAACATAGCTGTTTGGGAATTTAACAGTCTATTTGGGGGCTCACAGTCTCTCTCCAGAGAAGGCAATGGCACCCCACTCCACTACTCTTGCCTGGAAAATCCCATGGACGGAGGAGCCTGGTGGGCTGCAGTCCATGGGGTCGCTAGGAGTTGGACACGACTGAGCGACTTCACTTTCACTTTTCACTTTCATGCACTGGAGAAGGAAATGGCAACCCACTCCAGGGTTCTTATCTGGAGAATCCCAGGGACGGGGGAGCCTGGTGGGCTGCCATCTACAGGATCGCACAGAGTTAGACACGACTGAAGCAACTTAGCCACAGCAGCAGTAGCTGTGTTTCTCTCCATGCAGAGAAAGAGAGTTGAGAAATCACATTATATTCAATAACTCAAAGGTGCAGGGCAAACAGAGGCTTTAGCACAAAAGCTAATGGATATATATTTAAGACATTTGCCTGCTTCAGGTTCTGAAGGCCTGATGCATCCACTCACAACAAGGCTCTCACCTCTTTTGGTCAGTCCTTGGAGAAGCAGCTGGCTCTTTGACTATTAAAGCTTTACTTGCCATTTGCTTGCCCTTCCTTCCGGCTTCTTTAAAGTAATTTTGCTGTTAGCTAAATTACTATTGTCCATTAGGTTAACCCATTCTTACTCTGAGCAGGCAGTTTCTCTTTTGTGTGTACAAAGCCATTAGAACTTAAATCTTAGGGGCAAATGTGAAGGGCTTATGCTGTTCTCTATGCACAGCTCCTAATTTCCATTTCATTGATGGAGAAACTGGAGGCAGGAAGAGAAGAATGACTAATCCAAAGTGAGTCACTGTGTAATAGAATTCAATCCAGTTTTCATAAAATCACTTTTTAAAACCACTGTTCCACACTGTCCCACAGCAGACTTTTGGTAGCATGTGGTTCCAATTTTCAATTATTAAGATAGTGGTTTAGTAGCTAAGTTGTGTCCAACTCTTGCAACCCCATAGACTGTAGCCTGTCAGGCTCCTCTGTCCATGGGATTTACCTGGTGAGAATACTAAAGTGGGTTGCCACTCCCTTCTCCAGGGGATCTTCCCAACTCAGGGATCAAACCCTGATCTCCTGCATTGAAATCAGATTCTTTACCACCTGAGCTACCAGGTAAGCCCTATTAAGAGCATAAAATAAACAAATGTTGAGTTCAGTTTATAACATGCCAATTAGCTTATAGCATGGAGAAGGCAATGGCACCCCACTCCAGTACTCTTGCCTGGAAAATCCCATGGGTGGAGGAGCCTGGTAGGCTGCAGTCCATGGGGTCGCTAAGAGTCAGATATGACTGTGGGACTTCACTTTCACTTTTCACTTTCATGCATTGGAGAAGGAAATGGCAACCCACTCCAGTGTTCTTGCCTGGAGAATCCCAGGGACGGGGGAGCCTGGTGGGCTGCCGTCTAGGGGGTCGCACAGAGTCGGACACAACTGAAGTGACTTAGCAGCAGTAGCAGCAGCTAGCTTATAGCAATAATGGAGATCATTACCAATAACAATTGACAGGAAAGTAGAAGGAGCCAAGCTAATAGCATTAGCAGGAACCTATACCTCAAAGGCGGAGAAGGCAATGGCACCCCACTCCAGTTCTCTTGCCTGGAAAATCCCATGGGTGGAGGAGCCTGGTGGGCTGCAGTCCATGGGGTCGCTAAGAGTCGGACACGATTGAGCGACTTCACTTTCACTTTTCACTTTCATGCTTTGGAGAAGGAAATGGCAACCCACTCCAGTGTTCTTGCCTGGAGAATCCCAGGGACGGGGGAGCCTGGTGGGCTGCCATCTATGGGGTCACACAGAGTCGGACACGACTGAAGCGACTTAGCAGCAGCAGCAGCAGCATACCTCAAAGGTGAATCAGGGCATTAATTCCATTATAATAATGGAAATTTACCAGTGATTCTGATGAAAGTAGATGGTTTTGCTTTTCTATTCTTCCTGACCATGACCTGAAGTGTGTAGGGGAGGTCTGTCATTGATGACATACAAAATAATTTGCATGTTCTTGAAGATTCATTATTCTGCCCTCTGTGATCTCCAGACTTTCCTCACAGTCCATCTCACACCAAGAACCACATTCATCTCGCCAAGCTCATTATACTCTTTATAGTCCCACTACTGTCTACACTCCCAAGTCCAATTGGCATGCCTTTCTCCACCTTGTCCACTTGGAAAATGCTTTGTAATCTTTTAAGATTTAGAGTTTAAGTGTCCCCTTAGCTATGAATCCTCTCTTAACATGTGCCCAGGAAGATTTATTCATATTCTCCTCTGTTCTTACACACTTCTATGACGTTAACTCTGTAACTCATTGCATCACTCTCTCTCTCTCTTTCTCTCCCCAATACAAATAAATTCGTAAGGATACAGAGTAAAATCTGATTTCTAAACAAAGACAAAGTCAATTCATATTAAATTGTTGATAAAACAACAGACATCTGTAAAACAGAATTCTGGACATTGCCTCAATTTTTCTTCTCTGCACTTCCTGCATTATCTTCCAGGGAGTTAGGAATATTTTTTGTCCTTTGTCCTTATATTTCTGTACCTAAGAGAGTTCTTTACTCTCAGTTAAACTTATGACTGATATAATAAAAAGTCTCACATTGCATTTCTTTCTCTGTTCATCTCAATAATACATGGTATAGAATATCTTTTGTGATCATGCTCTTTCAGATAACAGCCCTGAGGGAAACAGAACACCGATCATTAGTGGTTTTGATTGTGCCAAACTGTGCCTTGGTCTCTTAGATTATTTTGGCTTTTTTCATGCACTTTATCCTTATTATGAACAGTGTTGAAAACAACACATTGCAAGTGTTAAGGAAAACAATTTATAACTTAGAAACTGGACTAAAGTTGATCAACCGTAGGTACAAGTACACCTAAGAATTACCATTTACTGAAATGTACTTTGTTCAAATCACTATTATTTTTTTAATTAAATGTGCCAGACTTAATGAAATTGCACTTTCATTCATCAACTCTTTTGCTCGTAGAAATGCAAATGCAAGGCACAGAAGGCTACCCTAAGAGATATGGTTTCTTGTCCTATAAGACAGGTAACAAAGAGCTCTTATCTTATTCTAACATTCCTTACTATATTGCCTGTAAGTACTCAGTTCCTTAACTATTCTTTGAACTACCATTCCCTTTTTTACTCCTTATGTCATTAATTAATGAATTAAATAACATATTTGACAAGAGTTTATTCTTCATTTATAGAATAATTTTTAAAACTTTTTGTAATTATACTTTAAAGCTCCTCCTTTTTTCTGGGGTCTATTGTTCAGAAGGTCAAAAGGGTTCAGAATGGTGTCTTCTTCATTCATGTATTTATTTCTAGTATATTTCAACTTTATCGCAGCTTTGTGTGGTTAAAAGAATTTGCAAAGTACGCAATCTAATTTCAACAAAAATAACTGTTAAAAAATATACTGTAATTTCAAGAGATACCTGCAAGGAAACTATAAGGATTATAGTAATGATCTAAACCAACAAGCTAAACCAACAGTAAACTACTTAGAACTGACATTTTAATTCTATAGTGAATTCTTCACTTGAAACACAGAGGTTAAAAAAAATGAGGATGTAATCAGATACAGCAATAAGATCAGCAAAAATACTTAAAGTCATAAAATCTACTTGAAATACGGATACAAATCCATAGCCACTGTTATTAACAAGAAGTTTACCTAAGTAAATAATGTATAAGTTGTTCCTTGGTGAAGGTTTTTGTGTTTTTTTTTTAATGTATGACAATCATTAAAAACAGTATCCATATAAATTAAACTTCAAACCAAGTCTTTGAAATGTTATATGAAAAATGTTACTAATGTTTTAAAAATAATTAAGCAAAAGCAATCACACATATGTATACTTCATATATATGTGAATATAATGTATATAAATACACATCCATTCAAGCTGAAAGGATTTTTGAACTTTAAGTCATTAAACATTTCAAAACATTTAATTTCAACTTTATAATGAAAAAAATTTTCTTATGCATGTTTTATAAGGTTTATTTTATATGAGGAAAATAGGACATGCATATAATATATAAATGACTATGACTCTATTGGAAGTCCTCTAAAATTTTGTTTCCTGGTTTGCTTTACTGACCAGGTGTGCTACTCAAAAGTTTGGAGACCATTTCTCTGAGCCTAAGATGAAGAGATATAAAAGACAGAAGATGATGCACAGTCTTGATGGTGAAGACTGGTGGACACAAGGTGTAGCATCAGAGGCAACAGCACCTTTCAATTATTCCTGAGCTCCCACACATTTGTCTTATTTCCATCTATTACACACCTTACCTCGTGGTCCACATAACGACCAGAGCAGATTAGACTTACTTTTTCCCAAAATTTGCCTTCACATGCTGGGCCCACTGCAGGATACAAAAAAAAAAAAAAAAAAAAAAATTCATAAGGATGTTATACACATTTTGTTTTGTATTGCTTTGCTTTAATTATAATTTTATTCTCTTTATCTTCCTGACTTTTTTATTTCCTTGTCCCTAATTTTTTTTAATGCTAACAATCAAAGTTGTTCTTCATCCCAAAATATTTGTTTTCCATTTTCTATTTCTGTTACCTATATTGCATTTATATGTATATACTTATATTTATATTTATATAAGTATATGTATATCTGTATCTTTGTTCCATTTGCCAACTCTTTGTCATTCAAAATTTGAATTTAACATCCCTCCATCAAATGTGTGTGTGTGTTTGTATGTGGATTTCAAAAACATTTTCCAAAGTTCAGTCTGAAATCAACAACAAGGCTTATGTTGAAGAAAAGCTTTGGGGAATCATAAGGATAGTCATTTAAGTTGAGAATATGTAGATTGAGGAGGGTTAAAATCAAAGTGTCTTACTCATGCTTAGGAAGAAATAAAAAGAAAACCATTTGAAGATAATGAGAGAAATTTCTCTGTGACATAGAAGAAAGTCCAGGAGACGTTCTCACACAAAAATTAAAGGAAGGGACTCTTTTAAGAAAGAGGGATAGCAAAGCACTAGAGAGGTCCAGAAAATACAGAAATGTCTCAAAACATTTTGAAAATGGAATTTATTGGTGATTTTAGTAAAAGCAACATCTGTTCTACAGTGGACTAGTAAGTAAAGGGAAGAGGAAGACATAGAAACTGAGTAGACAGGGTAATTTCAGCTTCTCAAGTAAGGAAGGAATTAAATAAGACAAAGAATAGAGTCAAGATGGAAATTAGGAAGTGTTTCACTATAGTTCTTGCTTCAATTTTTTGAGAAAACTGAGAAGTTTCTGGGTGAAGAGAAAGCATAGCATATGTGAAGAAAGAGGGTGGATGTAGAAGGAGGCCACATGCATGCCCTAAAGGAAGAGACAAATTTTTCAAATATGGGAAGGACATAAGAATATGCTTATTCCACTAGGATAGAAAGAAAACAGAAGAGTGAGAAGAAAGTAGAAAACTGGAAAGGTCTTCTATCGTAGATACTTTTTTATTTTCTCCAAAATCTGCCTCTGATTTCCACATTTACCCATAAGTATTCATATAAAGTTACTCCCTTTCTTCTTTCTGTAATCTCTTCTTGCATATAAATTTTTCCAGTATACTCTAAATTGGCTTCCCTCGTGACTCAGAGGGTAAAGTGTGTGCCTACAATGCGGGAGACCCAGGTTTGATCCCTGGCTTGGGAAGATGCCCTGGAGAAGGAAATGGCAACCCATTCCAGTATTCTTGCCTGGAAAATCCCATGGACTGATAAGCCTGGTAGGCTATAGTCCATGGGATCATAAAGAGTCAGACACAACTGAGTGACTTCACTTTCACTTCACTTTCTAAATGTTAATTCTTGATTAAAGTATCTTCATACACAGCCCCCTTCCTCAATTAGCTATGAATTACCTGAGTATTTGACTTGCCATATTTGTTCCTACATGTTAAGCTCAGTGCAAAGTATCTGCCTAATTTTAGGCTCTTAATTTGAGCCTTAGTTCAGAATATGTAGAAGAGTGTAAAATACATATTTCAAGGCATAACATGTTATTAACACTGTTAAAATTCTGAAAAATCAGATATTTATAGATAAGCAACTTATCAACTGAGAAAGTGGTTTAATTTTGTGTATCTGTCATCTACCCATCTATTCACTCATTCATTTAAAGGTGAAAGATTCCAGATACTCAGGTCCCTGGGCCCCTGAAAGGAATTTACAAAACAGCTCATCTGACTTATGGGTAAAGGGTAAAGCCTATTTTCCTTTCAGATATGAAAACTCAAAACTTGACTTTATTAGTACATACTCCAGTCAAGTAAGCTAACTAAACTAGAATGAGTTCAGTTCAGTTCAGTTGTTCATTTGTGTCCGACTCTTTGTGACCTCATGAATCGTACCACACCAGACCCCCCTGTCCATCACCAAGTCCCAGAGTTAACCCAAACTCATGTCCATTGAGTTGGTGATGCCATCCAACCATCTCATTGTCTGTCGGCCCCTTCTCCTCCTGCCCTCAATCTTACCCAGCATGAGGGTCTTTTCAAATGGGTCAGCTCTTCGCATTAGGTGGCCAAAGTATTGGAGTATCAGCTTCAACATCAGTCCTTCCAGTGCACACCTGGGACTGATCTCCTTTAGGATGGACTGGTTGGATTTTGTTGCAGTCCAAGGGACCCTCAAGGGTCTTTTCCAACACCACAGTTAAAAAGCATCAATTCTTCGGTGCTCAGCTTTCTTTATAGTCCAACTCTCAGATCCATATGTGACCACTGGAAAAACCATAGCCTTGACTAGACGGACCTTTGTTGTCAAAGTAATGTCCCTGCTTTTTTTTTTTTTAAACTTTACAATATTGTATTAGTATTGCCAAATATCGAAATGAATCCACCACAGGTATACCCGCGTTCCCCATCCTGAACCCTCCTCCCTCCTCCCTCCCCTACCCTCCCTCTGGGTCGTCCCAGTGCACCAGCCCCAAGCATCCAGTACCATGCATCAAACCTGGACTGGCGACTCATTTCATACATGATATTATACATGTTTCAATGCTATTCTCCCAAATCTCCCCACCCTCTCCCTCTCCCACAGAGTCCATAAGACTGATCTATACATCGGTGTCTCTTTTGCTGTCTCGTACACAGGGTTATTGTTACCATCTTTCTAAATTCCATATATATGCGTTAGTATACTGTATTGGTGTTTTTCTTTCTGGCTTACTTCACTCTGTATAATAGTCTCCAGTTTCATCCACCTCATTAGAACTGATTCAAATGTATTCTTTTTAATGGCTGAGTAATACTCCATTGTGTATATGTACCACTGCTTTCTTATCCATTCATCTGCTGATGGACATCTAGGTTGCTTCCATGTCCTGGCTATTATAAACAGTGCTGCGATGAACATTGGGGTACACGTGTCTCTTTCCCTTCTGGTTTCCTCAGTGTGTATGCCCAGCAGTGGGATTGCTGGATCATAAGGCAGGTCTAGTTCCAGTTTTTTAAGGAATCTCCACACTGTTCTCCATAGTGGCTGTACTAGGTTGCATTCCCACCAACAGTGTAAGAGAGTTCCCTTTTCTCCACACCCTCTCCAGCATTTATTGCTTGTAGACTTATGGATTGCAGCCATTCTGACCGGCGTGAAATGGTACCTCATAGTGGTTTTGATTTGCATTTCTCTGATAATGAGTGATGTTGAGCATCTTTTCATGTGTTTGTTAGCCATCTGTATGTCTTCTTTGGAGAAATGTCTATTTAGTTCTTTGGCCCATTTTTTGATTGGGTCATTTATTTTTCTGGAGTTGAACTGTAGGAGTTGCTTGTATATTTTTGAGATTAGTTGTTTGTCCGTTGCTTCATTTGCTATTATTTTCTCCCATTCTGAAGGCTGTCTTTTCATCTTGCTAATAGTTTCCTTTGTTGTGCAGAAGCTTTTAAGTTTAATTAGGTCCCATTTACTTATTTTTGCTTTTATTTCCAATATTCTGGGAGGTGGGTCATAGAGGATCCTGCTGTGATGTACGTCGGAGAGTGTTTTGCCTATGTTCTCCTCCAGGAGTTTTATAGTTTCTGGTCTTACATTGAGATCTTTAATCCATTTTGAGTTTATTTTTGTGTATGGTGTTAGAAAGTGGTCTAGTTTCATTCTTTTACAAGTGGTTGACCAGATTTCCCAGCACCACTTGTTAAAGAGATTGTCTTTAATCCATTGTATATTCTTGCCTCCTTTGTCAAAGATAAGGTATCCATATGTGCGTGGATTTATCTCTGGGCTTTCTATTTTGTTCCATTGATCAATATTTCTGTCTTTGTGCCAGTACCATACTGTCTTGATAACTGTGGCTTTGTAATAGAGCCTGAAGTCAGGTAGGTTGATTCCTCCAGTTCCATTCTTCTTTCTCAAGATCGCTTTGGCTATTCGAAGTTTTTTGTATTTCCATACAAATTGTGAAATTATTTGTTCTAGCTCTGTGAAGAATACCGCTGGTAGCTTGATAGGGATTGCATTGAATCTATAAATTGCTTTGGGTAGTATACTCATTTTCACTATATTGATTCTTCCAATCCATGAACATCGTATATTTCTCCATCTGTTAGTGTCCTCTTTGATTTCTTTCACCAGTGTTTTATAGTTTTCTATATATAGGTCTTTAGTTTCTTTAGGTAGATATATTCCTAAGTATTTTATTCTTTCCGTTGCAATGGTGAATGGAATTGTTTCCTTAATTTCTCTTTCTGTTTTCTCATTATTAGTGTATAGGAATGCAAGGGATTTCTGTGTGTTGATTTTATATCCTGCAACTTTACTATAATCATTGATTAGTTCTAGTAATTTTCTGGTGGAGTCTTTAGGGTTTTCTATGTAAAGGATCATGTCATCTGCAAACAGTGAGAGTTTTACTTCTTCTTTTCCAATTTGGATTCCTTTTATTTCTTTTTCTGCTCTGATTGCTGTGGCCAAAACTTCCAAAACTATGTTGAATAGTAATGGTGAAAGTGGGCACCCTTGTCTTGTTCCTGACTTTAGAGGAAATGCTTTCAATTTTTCACCATTGAGGATAATGTTTGCTGTGGGTTTGTCATATATAGCTTTTATTATATTGAGGTATGTTCCTTCTATTCCTGCTTTCTGGAGAGTTCTTATCATAAATGGATGTTGAATTTTGTCAAAGGCTTTCTCTGCATCTATTGAGATAATCATATGGTTTTGTTTTCAATTTGTTAATGTGGTGTATAACATTGATTGATTTGCAGATATTGAAGAATCCTTGCATCCCTGGGATAAAGCCCACTTGGTCATGGTGTATGATCTTTTTAATGTGTTGTTGGATTCTGCTTGCTAGAATTTTGTTAAGGATTTTTGCATCTATGTTCATCAGTGATATTGGCCTGTAGTTTTCTTTTTTTTGTGGCATCTTTGTCAGGTTTTGGTATTAGGGTGATGGTGGCCTCATAGAATGAGTTTGGAAGTTTACCTTCCTCTGCAATTTTCTGGAAGAGTTTGAGCAGGATAGCTGTTAGCTCTTCTCTAAATTTTTGGTAGAATTCAGCTGTGAAGCCGTCTGGACCTGGGCTTTTGTTTGCTGGAAGATTTTTGATTACAGTTTCAATTTCCGTGCTTGTGATGGGTCTGTTAAGATTTTCTATTTCTTCCTGGTCGAGTTTTGGAAAGTTGTACTTTTCTAAGAATTTGTCCATTTCTTCCACGTTGTCCATTTTATTGGCATATAATTGTTGATAGTAGTCTCTTATGATCCTTTGTAGTTCTGTGTTGTCTGTTATGATGTCTCCATTTTCGTTTCTAATTTTGTTGATTTGATTTTTCTCCCTTTGTTTCTTGATGAGTCTGGCTAATGGTTTGTCAATTTTATTTATCCTTTCAAAGAACCAGCTTTTGGCTTTGTTGATTTTTGCTATGGTCTCTTTTGTTTCTTTTGCATTTATTTCTGCCCTAATTTTTAAGATTTTTTTCCTTCTACTAACCCTGGGGTTCTTAATTTCTTCCTTTTCTAGTTGCTTTAGGTATAGGGTTAGGTTATTTGTTTGACTTTTTTCTTGTTTCTTGAGGTATGCCTGTATTGCTATGAACTTTCCCCCTAGGACTGCTTTTAAAGTGTCCCACAGGTTTTGAGTTGTTGTGTTTTCATTTTCATTAGTTTCTATGCAAATTTTGATTTCTTTTTTGATTTCTTCTGTGATTTGTTGGTTATTCAGCAGGGTGTTGTTCATCCTCCATATGTTGGAATTTTTAATAGTTTTTCTCCTGTAATTGAGATCTAATCTTACTGCATTGTGGTCTGAAAAGATGCTTGGAATGATTTCTA
Source organism: Bos mutus (assembly GCF_027580195.1). Lineage (NCBI taxonomy): Eukaryota > Metazoa > Chordata > Mammalia > Artiodactyla > Bovidae > Bos > Bos mutus. Next base: position 60,779,100 of record NC_091618.1, read on the forward strand.
TTTTTTTTTTGAATTTACCAAGGCTAGATTTATGGCCCAGGATGTGATCTATCCTGGAGAAGGTTCCATGTGCGCTTGAGAAAAAGGTGAAATTCATTGTTTTGGGATGAAATGTCCTATAGATATCAATTAGGTCTAACTGGTCTATTGTATTGTTTAAGATTTGTGTTTCCTTGTTAATTTTCTGTTTAGTTGATCTATCCATAGGTGTGAGTGGGGTATTAAAGTCTCCCACTATTATTGTGTTATTGTTAGTTTCTCCTTTCATACTTATTAGCATTTGTCTTACATATTGCAGCACTCCCGTGTTGGGTGCATATATATTTATAATTGTTATATCTTCTTCTTGGATTGATCCTTTGATCATTATGTAGTGACCATCTTTGTCTCTTTTCACAGCCTTTGTTTTAAAGTCTATTTTATCTGATATAAGTATTGCTACTCCTGCTTTCTTTTGGTCCCTATTTGCATGGAAAATCTTTTTCCAGCCCTTCGCTTTCAGTCTGTATGTGTCCCCTGTTTTGAGGTGGGTCTCTTGTAGACAACATATGTAGGGGTCTTGTTTTTGTATCCATTCAGCCAGTCTTTGTCTTTTTGTTGGGGCATTCAACCCATTTACATTTAAGGTAATTACTGATAAGTATGAGCCCGTTGCCATTTACTTTATTGTTTGGGGTTCGAATTTATACACTGTTTTTGTGTTTCCTGTCTAGAGAATATCCTTTAGTATTTGTTGGAGAGCTGGTTTGGTGGTGCTGAATTCTCTCAGCTTTTGCTTGTCTGAGAAGCTTTTGATTTCTCCTTCATATTTGAATGAGATCCTTGCTGAGTACAATAATCTGTGCTGTAGGTTATTTTCTTTCATCACTTTAAGTATGTCTTGCCATTCCCTCCTGGCTTGAAGAGTTTCTATTGAAAGATCAGCTGTTATCCTAATGGGAATTCCCTTGTGTGTTATTTGTTGTTTTTCCCTTGCTGCTCTTAATATTTGTCCTTTGTGTTTGATCTTTGTTAATTTGATTAATATGTGTCTTGGGGTGTTTCACCTTGGGTTTATCCTGTTTGGGACTCTCTGAGTTTCTTAGACTTGGGTGATTATTTCCTTCCCCATCTTAGGGAAGTTTTCAACTATTATCTCCTCAAGTATTTTCTCATGATCTTTCTTTTTGTCTTCTTCTGGGACCCCTATGATTCGAATGTTGTAGCGTTTAATATTGTCCTGGAGGTCTCTGAGATTGTCCTCATTTCTTTTAATTCATTTTTCTTTTATCCTCTCTGATTCATTTATTTCTACCATTCTATCTTCTAATTCACTAATCCTATCTTCTGCCTCTGTTATTCTACTATTTGTTGCCTCCAGAGTGTTTTTAATTTCATTTATTGCATTATTCATTTTATATTGACTCTCTTTTATTTCTTCTAGGTCCTTGTTAAACCTTTCTTGCATCTTCTCAATCTTTGTCTCCAAGCTATTTATCTGTGATTCCATTTTGATTTCAAGATTTTGGATCAATTTCACTATCATTATTTGGAATTCTTTATCAGGTAGATTCCCTATCTCTTCCTCTTTTGTTTGGTTTGGTGGGCATTTATCCTGTTCCTTTATCTGCTGGGTATTCCTCTGTCTCCTCATCTTGTTTAAATTGCTGAATTTGGGGTGTCCTTTCTGTATTCTGGCAGTTTGTGGAGTTCTCTTTATTGTGGCATTTCCTCGCTCTGTGTGGGTTTGTACAGGTGGCTTGTCAAGGTTTCTTGGTTAGGGAAGCTTGTGTCGGTGTTCTGGTGAGTGGAGCTGTATTTCTCCTCTCTCCTTTTGAAGACTTGGGTTGCTTTTCTGGGTTCCTAATGTCCTCTGCCGGCATTCAGAAGTTGTTTTGTGGAATTTACTCGGCTTTTAAACGTTCTTTTGATGAATTTGTGGGGGAGAAAGTGTTCTCCCGTCCTATTCCTCTGCCATCTTAGCTCCTCCCCCCAATGTCTCTGCTTTTTAATATGCTGTCTAGATTGGTCATAGCTTTTCTTCCAAAGACTCTTCTAATTTCATGGCTTTAATTACCATCTGCAGTGATTTTGGAGCCCCCCAAAATAAAATCAGTCACTGTTTCCACTGTTTCCCCACCTATTTGCCATGAAATGATGGACCAGATGCCATGATCTTAGTTTTCTGAATGTTGAGTTTTAAGCCAACTTTTTACTCTCCTCTTTCACTTTCATCAAAGAGGCTCTTTAGTTCTTCTTCACTTTCTGCCATAAGGGTGGTGTCATCTGCATATCTGAGGTTATTATTCTCCAGGCAATCTTGATTCCAGCTTGTGCTTCTTCTAGCCCAGCGTTTCTCATGATGTACTCTGCATATAAGTTAAATAAGTAGGTTGACAATATACAACCTTGATGTACTCATTTCCAGATTTGGAACCAGTCTGCTCCATGTCCAGTACTAACTGTTGCTTCCTGACCTGTATATAGGTTTCTCAAGAGGTTGGTCAGATGGTCTGGTATTCCCATCTCTTTCAGAATTTTCCACAGTTTATTGTAATCCACACAGTCAGGCTTTAGCATAGTCAATAAAACAGAAATAGATGTTTTTCTAGAACTCTCTTGCTTTTTCCATGATCCAGCAGATGTTCACAATTTTATCTCTGGTTCCTCTGCCTTTTCTAAAACCAGCTTGAATATCTGGAAGTTCACGATCAACTAGAATAGTTCTTATATAATTGAGTCAATGCCCTTAAAAACAAAATTTTTCTAAATCAAAAGGTAATGCAATAAGAAGAGGTGAACAAATAAAATATTTTGGTAAAATTGGAGCTCTCTGGTCTGTGAGAATGAATCATTATCTGGAAATAAAAATCATTAAAATGCAGTTAAGGACATAGGTAAAAAAATATAAGGAATATAATAGTTTAAAAATAGCTTCTTTTAGTTCTTTTTATGCTCTGATTGCTGTGGCCAAAACTTCCAAAACTATGTTGAATAGTAGTGGTGAGAGTGGACACCCTTGTCTTGTTCCTGACTCTAGAGGAAATGCTTTCAATTTTTCACTATTGAGAATAATGTTTGCTGTGGGTTTGTCATATACAGCTTTTATTATGTTGAGGTATATTCCTTCTATTCCTGCTTTCTGGAGAGTTTTTATCATAAATGGATGTTGAATTTTATCAAAGGCTTTCTCTGCATCTATTGAGATAATCATATGGCTTTTATTTTTCAGTTTGTTAATGTGGTGTATTACATTGATTGATTTGCAGATATTGAAGAATCCTTGCATCCCTGGGATAAAGCCCACTTGGTCATGGTGTATAACCTTTTTAATGTGTTGTTGGATTCTGATTGCTAGAATTTTATTAAGGATTTTTGCATCTATGTTCATCAGTGATACTGGCCTGTAGATTTCTTTTTTTTCTTCTTTATTATTATTATTATTATTATTTTACTTTACAATATTGTATTCATTTTGCCATCCATCAACATGCATCCGCCACAAGTGTACACGTGTTCCCCATCCTGAACTCCACTCCCACCTCCCTCCCCATACCATCCCTCTGCGTCATCCCAGTGCACCAGCCCCAAGCTTCCTGTATCCTGAATCGAACCTGGACTGTCAATTCGTTTCTTATATGATATTATACATGTTTTAATGCCATTCTCCCAAATCGTCCCTCCTTCCCTCTTCCACAGAGTCCAAAAGACTGTTCTATACATCTGTGTCTCTTTTGCTGTCTCGCATACAGGGTTGTCGTTACCATCTTTCTAAATTCCATATATATGCATTAATATACTGTATTGGTGTTTTTCTTTCTGGCTTACTTCACTCGTATAATAGGCTCCAGTTTCATCCACCTCATTAGAACTAATTCAAATGTATACTTTTTAATGGCTGAGTAATACTTCATTGTGTATTTTTTGTGGCATCTTTGTCAGGTTTTGGTATCAGGGTGATGGTGGCCTCATAGAATGAGTTTGGAAGTTTATCTTCCTCTGCAATTTTATGGAAGAGTTTGAGTAGGATAGGTGTCAGCTCTTCTCTAAATTTTGGTAGAATTCAGCTGTGAAGCCGTCTGGACCTGGGCTTTTATTTGCTGGAAGATTTCTGATTACAGTTTCAATTTCCGTGCTTGTGATGGGTCTGTTATGATTTTATATTTCTTCCTGGTTCAGTTTTGGAAAGGTTGATGTATGGCAAAACCAATACAATATTTTAAAGTAAAAAAATAAATAAATGAATAAAATAATAATGAAATAAAAATAAATAAATAAATAAAAATAGCTTCTTAAATAAAACTAATTTATCTGTCAAAGTCCAGCTATGTAAAACAAAAAGCAAACCTATGAAACAGAACTTGAGTCATAGATTTCCTTGTACACTGTACACTGTACATGGCACCAGAATACAAAATAAAGTTCAAAAAGCCAGTGTTTTCATAAATGAAGTCATAAAGGATTTGATGTTTTTTTTTTTATGTCAAATTAAGAAAAGCATCCCAGAATGTAATATTAATTATACTTAAATAGTTTTATATTAATCATTATTACTGTTGGAATGCAGCTGAAGATTAGGAAACCCTTTCCAGATAAAGGCGATTTATATGAACCAAAAAAACTTTGATAGTATTTTTCTAATAAAAAGGATTGTGAGATTATGAACATATATTTTCTTTTAACAGGACAACTATTGGAATGAAATGTAAGAAGAGCTCATTATTATAAATCTGCCTAAAAACTGAATTCAAATTGACTGCTGGCTATCTAACTTAATTCACAGGAAGTTGGAAACTGGTTCTACTAGTCACTACAGAACTAGTTCTGGGAAACATAAACCAATCAACTCAGAATTGCCCATTCATACACTTCTTAAAAGATCTAAAACATCTGTGCAATTCTTTCTTTTAAATATGGATTTGTGAAACCGTTATCTCTGAATTATTTATTAGATATCCAATTACTATAGTAATATGCACAATCCTAAATGTACAGTGTTGTGAATTTTTACAGATATGTGAAGTACAGAGATGGATAAAAGGGAACATTTCTGGCAGCCTACACATTCTCTTGTAACCCCTGTAATTTAATCTTTCAAAAACCTCCAAATACTTTCTAACTTCTAACACCATAGGTTCAGTTCAGTTCAGTTCAGTTCAGTCGCTCAGTTATGTCCGACTCTTTGTGATCCCATGGACTGCAGCATGCCAGGCTTCCTTGTTCGTCACCAACTCCCAGAGCTTGCTAAAACTCATGTCCATCAAGTTGATGATATCATCCAACCATCTCATCCTCTGTCATCCCCTTCTCCTCCTGCCTTCAAGCAAGAGAGTTCCAGAACACCATAGGTAATATTTGTCTATTCTTAAGCTTTATGGAAATTAAGTCATGCATATGCCCTCTGTTGGGTATAACTTATTTGTGTGTCATATCTGTGTGACCCATCATTATTTTTTCATTTATTGTTGATGGACATTTGGGTTGTTTTCAGGTCTTTTATGAGTATTCTTTCCATGCACAATTTATGCACATGTTTTTAGGGTATATAGACTCATTTTTGTAGGTATGTACATCCCTCTGTTTTGAGAAGAAATGCTGGATCATAAAATAACATGCTCATCTTTACAAAGTAATGTATATAATGGCCACCAGGACTCTGATTTATGTAATCCTTGTCTATAGTACTGATAGTTTGCAATCACAATTTAACATACAATTTATTTTTTTCTCACAAAGCACAAAATATGTGCATTCAAAATGTATGTAGGCATTCAATGTTTATCTACTTTCAAAACTTTTAAGTGAAAGAAGACTTTAAAATTTGCAATCACATAGAAACACCAGATAACTGGATCATATTTTGGCAGGGCATTTCATCAGTGACCCATAGAAAATAGAGCTGTAACAGTTTCATTTGAAGTCATCATTTTGACCTTTTCAAAGAATGATTTGGCTTTTAATCAGAAATCTGTGTTTCATTCTGAACAAGGAACACATCATCCCAGTTCAGCTATTTCCATACAAATGAACTACTTTCCCTATCATAAGATTAATAACGAAAAGACTTAGACTCCTACAGACCTGTGTTCAGACAGAAGACCACTCTATTCTTGCTGAACATGAAGTGTGTCCAGTGTGTTTGAAAGTTAGACTGTTGCAGTGCTCTGAAGTGATAAGGGAATAAATGCTTACTGGCTATGATTAACCTCCACTTTGTCAATCACCCTTGAATTTATCAAGAACAGTTTGCAGTAAAAATGTCCATCTCAACCCTATTGTAAACGGAAATTATAGACATCAATTTAGGACAAGCCCAATGTAAATGGAAAGGGAAGGGGATGAAAGAAGTATAACTTTTTAGTTTGTATATATGTGAAACTGTAGTTTAGAACAGTTCTCTCATTGATTACCTGTGTCAGATCAGATCAGATCAGATCAGTCGCTCAGTCGTGTCCGACTCTTTGCGACCCCATGAATCCCAGCACGCCAGGCTTCCCTGTCCATCACCAACTCCTGGAATTCACTCAGACTCACGTCCATCGAGTCAGTGATGCCATCCAGCCATCTCATCCTCTGTCGTCCCCTTCTCCTCCTGCCCCCGATCCCTCCCAGCAGCAGAGTCTTTTCCAATGAGTCAACTCTTCGCATGAGGTGGCCAAAGTACTGGAGTTTCAACTTCAGCATCATTCCTTCCAAAGAAATCCCAGGGCTGATCTCCTTCAGAATGGACTGATTGGATCTCCTTGCAGTCCAAGGGACTCTCAAGAGTCTTCTCCAACACCGCAGTTCAAAAGCATCAGTTCTTCAGCGCTCAGCCTTCTTCACAGTCCAATTCTCACATCCATACATGACCACTGGAAAAACCATAGCCTTGACTAGATGAACCTTTGTTGGCAAAGTAATGTCTCTGCTTTTGAATATGCTATCTAGGTTGGTCATAACTTTCCTTCCAAGGAGTAAGTGTCTTTTAATTTCATGGCAGCAGTCACTATCTGTAGTGATTTTGGAGCCCAGAAAAATAAAGTCTGACACTGTTTCCCCATCTATTTCCCATGAAGTGATGGGACCGGATGCCATGATCTTCGTTTTCTAAATGTTGAGCTTTAAGCCAACTTTTTCACTCTCCACTTTCACTTTCATCAAGAGGCTTTTGAGTTCCTCTTCACTTTCTGCCATAAGGGTGGTGTCATCTGCATATCTGAGGTTATTGATATTTCTCTCAGCAATCTTGATTCCAGCTTGTGTTTCTTCCAGTCCAGTGTTTCTCATGATGTACTCTGCATAGAAGTGAAATAAGCAGGGTGACAATATACAGCCTTGACGTACTCCTTTTCCTATTTGGAACCAGTCTGTTGTTCCATGTCCAGTTCTAACTGTTGCTTCCTGACCTGCATACAAATTTCTCAAGGGGCAGATCAGGTGGTCTGGTATTCCCATCTCTTTCAGAATTTTCCACAGTTTACTGTGATCCACACAGTCAAAGGCTTTGGCATAGTCAATAAAGCAGAAATAGATGTTTTTCTGGAACTCTCTTGCTTTTTCCATCATCCAGTGGATGGTGGCAATTTGATCTGTGGTTCCTCTGCCGTTTCTAAAACCAGCTTGAACATCAGGAAGTTCACGGTTCATGTATTGCTGAAGCCTGGCTTGGAGAATTTTAAGCATTACTTTACTAGCGTGTGAGATGAGTGTAACTGTGCGCTAGTTTGAGCATTCTTTGGCATTGCCTTTCTTTGGGATTGGAATGAAAACTGACCTTTTGAAGTCCTGTGGCCACTGCTGAGTTTTCCAAATTTGTTGGCATATTGAGTGCAGCACTTTCACAGCATCATCTTTCAGGATTTGGAATAGCTCAACTGGAATTCTATCACCTACACTAGCTTAGTTCGTAGTGATGCTTTCTAAGGCCCACTTGACTTCACATTCCAGGATGTCTGGCTCTAGGTCAGTGATCACACCATTATGATTATCTGGGTCATGAAGCTCTTTTTTGTACAGTTCTTCTGTGTATTCTTGCCACCTCTTCTTAATATCTGCTGCTTATGTTAGGTCCATACCATTTCTGTCCTTTATCGGGCCCATATTTGCAATAAATGTTCCCTTGGTATCTCTAATTTTCTTGAAGAGATCTCTAGTCTTTCCTATTCTGTTGTTTTCCTCTATTTCTTTGCATTGATCACTGAAGAAGGCTTTCTTCTCTCTTCTTGCTATTCTTTGGAACTCTGCATTCAGTTGTTTATATCTTTCCTTTTCTCCTTTGCTTTTCACTTCTTTTCTTTTCACAGCTATTTGTAAGGCTTCCCCAGACAGCCATTTTGCTTTTTTGCATTTCTTTTCCATGGGGATGGTCTTGATCCCTGTCTCCTGTACAGTGTCATGAACCTCATTCCATAGTTCATCAGGCACTCTATCTATCAGGTCTAGGCCCTTAAATCTATTTCTCACTTCCACTGTATAATCATAAGGGATTTGATTTAGGTCATACCTGAATGGTCTAGTGGTTTTCCCTCCTTTCTTCAATTTAAGTTTGAATTTGGCAATAAGAAGTTCATGGTCTGAGCCACAGTACACTTAGAAAATAAGAATTTCTCTAAGGCTCAGTGTTCTTATCTGAAAATGTCATCCATATGATTTCTTTGCAAGAATATAATTGTCAAATATGATAAACTAATTATCCTATAAATGGAATGTATTTTGTCATGTTTTTACTATGATGATAATTTTATTTTATGCTTTTCCAAGCATTTTCTCATTATTTTATTTCAATATTAAAGATATTTTGAAGATGAATAGAACATGTATTATTATTACCATATACAGAGAGGAAGTTCTGTCCTGGCTTATGACTAAATGAGAGAAATAAGACAAAGGTCAATCACTTCTATTTTACTTCCTTTTCTCCTCCATCTTTTTTTCTTCTAATAAATTGATTCATAAGTGCATCATATTTCCATCTTATTGGGTATAATTCTGTGTGTTCCTCAAAGATTCTCATCCTTCCTTGTCAGCAAACATAAATCCTTTATAAAGGAAGCTTTTTAATTAGATGCTTATTTTTACTCCACTGCTTCTCGACCACTGTTTTTTTACCTTTTTATCTGCATCATGTTTTTATCTTATCCCTTTCTTATAAAACATATTTTCAATTGAATGACCTGATGCTGACTATCTACATTCTTTATTCTACCAATTCTTTGCCAATAAAAGGATGAACAGAAAGAAGACAGGCAAGAAGGAAGGGAGGAGGGAGGGAGGAAGGGAGAGAGGGAGGAAGCAAGGGAAAAAAAATTGCTAATTTTTCCACTGGCTCTACTCATCAAAACCATGTTTCAGACACTTAACATTTAATGCAGCTCTTTTTCTGGAGATTCCATGGTTCCCAGTGTAGTTAATTCATAAACTGGCAAGTATTCTATTTCCATATATTCACCATGCCTACTCAAATCAGTGGTATGGTTTTCAGGTTTTATGTTCCTATGGCTGTATGATGGCTCTTATTCTTCCAGGTTACCACAGCTTTATGAAGCCAGGTCCAAGGACAAGATGAGGAAAACAATGTCACCCTCAATTAGTTTTAAAGAGGGATAGGATTGTTTCTTGGGGACTATACTTTTTGTCTTATTGACCCAAACTTCACCCCAAGCCCATCCTAAATCCTGTGGTGGAAGGTATAATAATCATGATTTATTATATCTTAGATGAATCCAGATTTACCTCTTGGGCTAGAAATGAACACATACTCACTTGAAAATTATGTGATATTCCCCAATACTTGAAAATAAGGTTTTGTTTCAAAGGAAGAAGATTAAATACCTTTTGCCCTGGAAGCTGACAGTGTCTGCCATGGCCCTCTCACGACTAGAGTGGGATATGTCACAGAAGTGAGAGCTTGCCAAATTTCCTATTGACCTAATGTCTCTTATTGTTTTTTATTATGGCCTGCTGAGTGCAATTATTAGGAAGTGCTTTACCTTAGTTTGCTAGGAATAGTGTTTTATAATATTATTTCTTGATCTACATAGCAGAGAGACCCTGGGCAACTTATTTGCCCTCCATGGTCTGTGTCAGACTTAAAGCATGGTGGTTATGTGAACTTTTGTTATTTGTAGAAATATTTTCCTTCTCTTTCTCTCCTTTCTCTTGTGGTACTTAATCTTGTACGTTTCCCATTTTGGTGAGTGCCTTCTGGGTCACTAGTTTCAATTAGCAGCATTTCACAAGCTATTGCTTCAAGTACTGTTTTTTCTTGGTCTTATTATTAAATTATGTCTATTACTATTGGTGTTTTTAAAATTCATCTGCCGGATAATCTATTATAATGCTTTGCAAGTTTATGTTGTGTCCCAGCTGAGATGCCAAAGAGAAATGAGTTTTTCTTGTCACAGAAATTCAGTTTCAACTGCAGGGAAAACTGACTGGAAAGGTTATTAGCCTCTGAATTAGCTACTGAGAAAGCTTTGAAGTTATCTTCCTAAGAGATCTTTCATAAAAGACTAAGTGTGCCTGTGATGATTTAGAAATTTTTAACTGTCTGGAAAAGAGAAAGAAGAGGACTCTTAAGTTGTATACAATTATATCCTGATTATTCAAAGCCTCTAAATCTTCTGTAAAACCCAATGATTAGCCAGCTTAAGAGAATGGCCAAAAATCTGGAGGCCTATAGAGACATGAGGGTAATGTCAGGATACCCTCCCCAACTGTTGAAAGGTACTTAATCACATAAGGCTGTATAAATTGGCCAGGGCTGCCCCAAGGTTCTCTAGAAAAGACACTCATCCAGGGAGCATCTCCTATCTTATTGAAAGAATGTAAGAACTATGTGCCCCAAGTCCCATCCTTGATGGTATGCAAGTAATAAGAGCAAATTTCATCTTTTCAATCATGAATGTATTATTTGCTTTGAAGTAGGGTTAGTGAATTTGAGATACAAATCATAGTATTTTGAGGAAATCCTTTTAACACTCTGAGACTCATTTTCTTCATTTATGAAAGGCAATAACATCTTAGAATACTATTGTAAACATGAAATTCTATAAATGCATGAAACAATCTGTGATGCTGTTGATTCCCTATTAAAGTTACTTCTTTTAGTTCTTCCATTTCATGTCTCAGTAACATTGATAATAGACTAGTCACAGAGCACGATCCCTAGAAAACAGAGCTTTGAGGCATGTCATCCAGGTTGAAGATTGCAATCTCAGGGTAGCAAGAGGAGGAAAAATGGGATATGAAGCAGGAGACAGAGAAGAAAAAATTACAAAGCAGTTCACAAAAAATTTGGGTACACAGTCTTGAGAGAACAGAAACCATTGCTTGATTCCATGGTGTATCCTCCAGAAAGGCCCTGGGAAGCCACTGGGACTAGAAACAGTCCTTTAAAGACAGCAAGGATAGAGGATATATCTTCCGGGTATACCTCCTATGTTTCATCTGACAAGGTTCACTCCCAGGTGATTGATTCCCCACACTTTTAGGTTGGGTAACCCAACTCCTCCAGCTGGCTTCTAGAAAGTCAACTTGCAAGGTCAAAGTTTCATCTGAGCCACTTGACTTCTCAGATTTCAGAAGTAGAGAGAAGCCAGGGATTCCCTATATCCACCATTGTTGAAGATCACTGGGGTCAGTGGAAGTCACATTGGAGTGTAGCTTTGATAAATTCCCTTGGGAAGATAGGGCAGTCAAGCTCATGAGAACTTATGGAATTTCTTCAGGTTGTTTCCATTTGGAAATAGAAAGAGTTGAGGATGAGAGTATGTTAGTGTTAGATGTTAGCATAATGAGTGTGTTAATGCTAGATGATTTGTTTTACACTCAAATGCCTAAAAATTTAGTTTTGAAAATAAAAAGGTAAAAATTTCAAAGCATACTATTAGTAGAAATTTACTAACCCAGATAATAAACACACTAAGATCTCAGCAGAGAGAACACTATGATGAAGCGTAATCAGGAATGTATGGACTTGACCCAGTCCAGCTTAATAAGCTGTGATGCAGAAAATAGGGACATAGAAGCCAGGTCAACCACATAGGCAAAAGTGAGACTATGAAGAAAGACTATGTATTTCTGATTTCTTACAAATAGATATGACTGATGAGACTGTAACTGAGCAGGACCTCCATAGGGCCTTCCTGGGACAAGACACTCCCCTGCTGTGTCCTCTGCCTATTTCTTGTTTGCAGAAAAACTTTAGCTTCCTAAGGCTTCCCTATTTCTAAAGAACAAATTTAATCAGAGAAGCACAAAAATGCAAAAGCAAAGGAAAATAGTCAGGCAAAACAAAATAATCAAAATTTAGCTATTAAACAAAACCAAGACCTTTAATTTCTCCTCAGGAGCTATATAATATTCTGAGCAATATCCTGTGAGCTGTCTAGTAGATACTGAAACACAGGTAGAGGAAGTTAATGATATGATAACCAGACTGTAGTCATGACATAAGCTGCTTCATCTAACACAATTCCAAGAAAACTGAATTCAAGTAGAAACAAAGCAACCCTGGAACTGAAGATTAATGGTACTCAAAATGATCAAGATGATGCTGATTAACCCAAATTCAAACAGATCAGTGAGACATGCTTCCTTTAAGCTGGGTAATTGAGGATAATTTTATCAAGAGAATATATACAAAGATTAGAGCAGGGGAAATACAAGGCATGGGGCATAATAATGGAGAGCCATCGCCTCTCCAAGCCAGGCTTCAATAGTACATGAACTGAGAACTTCCAGATGTTCAAGCTGGATTTAGAAAAGGCAAAGCAACCAGAGATCAAATTGCCAACAACCACTGAATCATTGAAAAAGCAAGAGAGTTCCAGAAAAATATCTACTTCTGTTTTATTGACTATGCCAAAGTCTTTGACTGTGTGCATTCAAACAAACTGTGGAAAATTTTTAAAGAGATGGTAATACCAGACCACCTTACCTGCCTCCTGAGAAGTCTGTATGAAGGTCAAGAAGCAGCAGTTAAAACTGGACATGGAATAATAGACTGCTACCAAATCGGAAAAGGAGTACGTAAAGGCTATAAATTGTCACCCTGCCTTTTTAACTTATATGCATAGTATATTGTGAAAAATGCCAGGCTAGATGAAGCACAAGCCGGAATCAAGATTACCAGGAGAAATATCAACAACTTCAAATATGCAAATAACGCCACCCTTATGGCAGAAAGCAAAGAGGAACTAAAGAGTTTCTTGATGAAAATGAAAGAGGAGAGTGAAAAAACTGGCTTAAAACTCAACATTCAGAAAACTAAGATCATGGCATCCAGTCCCATCACTTCACGGCAAATAGATGGGGAAACAGTGGAAACAGTGACAGATTTTATTTTCTTGGACTCTAAAATTGCTGTTGATGGTGACTGCAGTCATGAAATTAAAAGACACTTGCTTCTTGGAAGAAAAGCTATGACAAACCTACAGTGTACTAAGAAGCAGAGATATTACTTTGCTGGCATAGGTCCATCTAGTCAAAGCTATGGTTTTTCCAGTAGTCATCTATGGGTGTGAGAATTGGACCATAAAAAAGCTGAGTGCCAACGAATTGATGCTTTTGAACTGGTGTTGGAGAATACGCTTAAGAGTCCTGTGAACTGCAAGGAGATCAAACCAGTCAATCCTAAAGGAAATCAGTCCTGAACACTCATTGGAAGGACTGATACTGAAGCAGAAGCACCAATACTTTGGCTACCTGATGGGAAGAACTGACTCATTTAGAAAGACCCTGATGCTGGGGAAGATTGAAGGCAGGAGGAGAAGGGGATGACAGAGGATGAGATGGTTGCATGGCATCACCAACTCAATGAACATGAGTTTGAGTAAGTTCCAGGAGTTAGTGATGGACAGGGTAGCCTGGTGTGCTGCAGTACATGGGGTTGCAAAAAGTTGGACACGACTGAGCAACTAAACTGAACAGATCACCTCTCCTAAGTTTATAGGAGCAAGGAGAGGAAAAAAATGACCAGAAGGCAGAAAGAAAATTTCGTAGAGAAGGATTTATGACAGTAAATCTAAGGTAATAAAGAACCATAGCCAAAATCAGGTGATGCAAGAAGAGTATACTAACCTCACTGCTCATCTGTATGATCTCCTGCCAGCACCAAAAGAGGCCAAAGAACAAGGGATATCATTGATATAATTCATATGGGTTAGCATCCCAAGAACAGAGCAGGTAGAAAAAACCATGAATGGATCAAGAGGAACAAACATTAAGATGTCCAACACAGAACCAATGAGCTGGTAAAATCCCCTTTTGCTTCAAATATTTCAAATTAGGGTTCTACATTTGCAAGCTAGAACAGTCACCACTAACGCACTTGAAATTCTCCTTTCCAGTTTTCATCAAGTGCCTATCTTGTCCATTTCAGTGATCTCTAACACAGGACTTACACAAAAAGGGTGATAATGAAAGAAATGGGATTAGCAGCTGATATATAAATCGTCAATTAACCCAGTGGAACCACTCTTATTTTTCCCCAAACCGGGCAGTAAAGGCAGCATGACAAAACATTCTCTAAGCCAGTGAAACACCTGATCACTTCTGTTCTTTCACTCAATCCTAACAGTGATTAAATCTCTCCAAATTAGTTTTTTCCCTTACCGTGCCTGCCTACCTAAATCACAAATATTTTATTTGACTCCATCCCAGCAAATCAACCCACTGCTCCACCATATCAACTTCTGGTGGAAATCAATCACACAGCTTCCATAATCCTAGCTTGAATATACACCCACATATGCTCATCATAGAGTTTTACCCTCAGCGCACCTCACTCATCAGTCTTAAAACCAGGCAGGATGAGAAGGTGAAGTTCTATAATATAAATTTTTAATGAGTTAAATGAAAAAGTTGTCCCCAGAACTTCTAGGTCTTGAACTCTGAAATTCAACCAAAGCAAAAACAGTGAAAACAAGATCTATTGCCAGAAGAATCCCTGCCCACCTGTTCCTGCTGTTTTTTTTCCCCCAGTCCAGCTTCCTGCCCTTTTTGTTGTTGTTGTTAGGGAAGACTGAAAGGGAGCAGGTAGTTTGAGGAAACTCTATCTTGTGAAAACAGCTGGTGCAAGCTGGCCTTCAGAGCAATCCAGCCATTCTACAGAGCATAGCCATTTTCTAAACTCTCCTTCATTTTTTAAATAAAGTAGATTCATATAAATATTGCTATTGGATATGGTAAAAAATGAGTAGTAGAAAAATGGACCAACATTCAGAAATAAAGCCATGCCAGTTTCATGGAAAAATATGAAAAGGAAAAGAGGATATTTATTTTCTAACTTTTTTCTTTTCTAATGCGTGGGTCTTATGAATAAATAACTGTTAAGTGCTTCAAATAACATGCTTGCATTAGATCTTGAAAACACACAAATAAGACATATATAATTTACTTTTGGTGAAGATTACTTGCACCTAGTCCAAACTAAGTCACAGCAGGGCAAAGCAAAGGTAATGATGATTGTAGATTTCCGAGATGCATCTGTGGGTCATTCTGAAACATTTGCAGTAAGACCACAAATTGAGGTGTCCTTAGAAAACAATGAGCATGAGCATTCACTATGTGTCAAACACTCTTCTAAACATTCTTTATTTAACTCTTGTAACACACTGCGATGTAGCTGTTTACTGTCGTTACTGAGTTTGCAGAGAGGGAAACTGAGACACAGGGATTTTTAATGATTTATCAGCATCATAGGGCTAGTAGTAAACAGAATCATAATTCAAATTTGGCCAATCTGGGTCCAGAATATCTGCAAACTTTACTTTTTTTTTCTTTTTTAAAGAAATTACGGTCACTGATATTTCCCATGAAGGAGTAGTTAACAGATACGAGCATACTTTAACAACTGTGTTCAATTAAAGGTGTTTTCTAATAGTTAATAAAATTTTAAAAAATTATGGCCATTTTATTTTTCAAAGGTATATAAAAAACTGATATTACACTGTTTCATAATAATCTTACAGAAAGAGATTGGGTTCTTAGTTATTCCATGACTTATTCCACAATATAGCCTAATATAGTTTTCTGCTGTTGTTGTTTTTCAGTTGATAAGTTGTGTCCAACTCTTTGTGACAGCATGGACTGCAGCCTGCCAGGCTTTCCTGTCATTCACTATCTCCTGGAATTTGCTCAAAGTCATGTCCTTTGAGTCGGTGATGCTATCAAATCATCTCATCCTCTGCCACCATCTTCTCCTGCCTTCAATCTTTCCCAGCATCAGATTCTTTTCTAATGAATTGGCTCTTCCTATTATGTGGCCAAAGTATTGGCGATTCAGGTTTAACAACAGTCCTTCCAATGAATATTCGGGGTTGATTTTCTCTGGGATTAACTAGTTTGATCTCTTTATTGTCCAAGAGAATCTCAAGAGTCTTCTCCAGCACCACAGTTTGAAAGCATCATTTCTTCAGTGCTCAGTCTTCTTCATGGTCCAACTTCCACATTTAAGTATCTCAGATGCATTTTAGAATTTCCCAGTCATTTCCACAAATCAAGCATGGTCTTAAGAGTAAAGAACAACTGTATAGTCTATATAGATGTCAAATTATAATATGGCACACCTGAAACTTGTATAATATTATATATTAATTTTACCTTAATAAAAAATAGTAAAAGGACATGTCAGAGATTGATACACAAGTTTATATTTTCAGTGAGGTCTTGACTTGCTTGAAACCCAAAAGTGAAATCTTTGCCTAGCATTTTTCAATTATGAAACACTCTTTTCATTTTTTTTCATAAAAAGTATAGACTCACGTTGTACGTCCAAAATCACAAAGCCAACATCAGAGTCATAATTCACACTCAAGTCTGTTTGACTTCAAATTTTACATTCTAAAGACAGTATCAGAAAATGGGGCTAGAGAGCTTGAAAGTCCACTAATCCAGAGATTTTAAAGTCAATTAAAGTCAATTATTCCTTTTGAAACTAGGGAAAGTTTGAGAAGTTTGTTGAGCAAAATCCAGTGTAGTTAGGTCATTCATGGGACACTAAATATTTACTGATCTCATGAATGTGACAGTTTCTTCAATGTAGTAGTAGTCAGTCACACAAGATGGAACAAAGTCTGGCTCTCCTCTCATCCCTGGCACATGGTACGAAAGAAACCTCACAATTCTCCCTCTGTCTGAAATATCTGAGGATTGACTTAGCACAGAAAGATGGAGAGATGGATTTTACCAGATGAAGAAATCTAGTGATGAAGTTCTGCTAAAAGAGTTTAATGTGAATTTCTGTAAGAAGAGGATGTAAGTGATGCTGGGGGCATACAGAGGTGAGGCATCCTCAAGTCTGGATAATTAGATTTCTTTGTATGGTGAAGCTCTGCCAGTATTTTGAAGTAATTTTGGCTCATCAAGGAGTCCAGGATTCAAACAACATGCACAAAAACCAACCTCATATGCTGTCTGTTTTATCATTGATTTTCTCAGGCACTTATATAAAAAGAGCCTGTCACAGAATTAGTACTTAATAAACAATTCTGAGTATAAGGTACAAATTACATACATTCCTAAATAGATCTTCCTTGGATGTGAAATGTATTCATGCATTTATTTATACTTCTGCCATGATTATTTTTTATCATTATTGTTTAGTCACTAAGTCATATCCAACTCTTGTGTAACCTCATGGACTGTAGCTCCACCAGGCTCCTCTGTCCATGAGATTTCCCAGGCAAGAATATCAGAGTGGGTTGCCATTTCTTTCTCCAGGGGATCTTCCCAACTGAGGGACCGAACCCACATCTCCTGCACTGGCAGGAAAATTCTTTACCACTAAGGCCACCTGGGAAGCCCATTACTTTTTGTATCATCTTTAAAAACACTATATATAGCTGGAGGTAATTACTAAATAATTATATTTAAAGTTAAGCAACTGTTACCTACAGAGGACAAAGCAGGGACACTGAGCACTATGAAGGGGCCTGGGACATTATCCAAATTTCCCTTCATTCACTTGTTTATTCTACAAGCACTTTGTGAAAGTCTACAGTTTTTCAGGAGCTAAAGAATATCAGAATAAATCAGTTTTTAATGTCTTAGCCCCAGAAAGGTCTTATAGACCTTGGTGATTTTGTGTAGCATTTGTCTTTGCTGTTCAGTTTCTAAGTCATATCTGACTCTTTGTGACCCCATGGACTGCAGCATGCCAGGTTCCTCTGTCATCCAGTATCTCCTGGAGTTTGCTCAGATTCATGTCCATTGAGTTAGTGGTGCTATCTAACCATCTCATCCTCTGCCACCCCCTTCTTTTGCCTTCAATCTTTCCCAGAGTTAGAGTATTTTCCAATGAGTCAGCTTTTTAAATCAGGTGACCAAAATATTGGAGCTTCAACTTCAGCAACAGTCCTTCCAATGAATATTCAGGGTTGATTTCCTTTAGAATTCACTGGTTTGATCTTGCAGTTAGAGGGACTTTCAAGAATCTTCTCCACCACAATTAAAAAGTATCAGTTCTTCAGCGCTCAGTCTTCTTTATGATCTACCTCTCACATCCATACATGACTACAGGAAAAACCAGAGCTTTGATTGTACAGACCTTTTGTTTCTGCTTTTTAACATGCTGTCTATGTTGTCCTGTTTTCCTTCCAATGAACATGTGTCTTTTAATTTTCATGGGTGCAGTCACGGTCTGAAGGTATTTTGGAGCCCAAGAAAATAAAATCTGTCATTGCTTCCATTTTTTTACCCTTGTATTTGCCATGAAGTGATGGAACTGAATCCCAGGTGGCACTAGTGGTAAAGAATCTGCCTGCCAATGTAGGAGACGTAGGAAATGCAGGTTTGATCCCTGAGTCGGGAAGATTCCCCAGAGAAGGACATGATAAAAACTCACTCCAATATTCTTGCCTGGAGAATCATGGATAGAGGAGACTCCTAGATACAGTCGATAGGGTCGCAAAGAGTTGGAGAAGACTGAATCAAATTAGCACAATGGGACCAGATGCTCTGATCTTAATTTTTTTTTTTTTTTAATGTTGAGTTTCAGGCTAGCTTTTACATGCTCCTTTTCACCCTCATCAAGAGGCCCTTTAGTTCCTCTTCACTTTCTTCCAATAGAGTGGTATCATCTGCACATCTGAGGTTGTTGCTATTTCTCTTGGCAACTGTGTAGAATGGCCTTCTCCAGTTCCTCTGGGATTTTCAAAGGCACATCATCAACAATCTGGAAGTGCAGTTCTGTCTTGTACAGGACACTCTGATGCCTTTAGCAACTCTGCTTTGTGCTCACCAAATGGCAGGGGCATTTTTCACTCACTGGGACAAACAATAATGTGCCTTTAAGTTTTCAAATGCTTCCTTACAAAACAGAACAACTTCTAGCTGAGAATCTTATTTGATAAAAAGAAAACCTAAATCACAGCTTCATCTAAAGATTAGAGCATCAGTGAATCAAGAGAAGCAGAGATTGTGGAGAGGTTTATGAATAAATACCACTACTGCTTCTGCTCCGACTCCTGTTTCTGCTAAAAGACATTCCACGCCCAAACCAGAATACCTAGAAAGCTTCCAGTTTTCAAAAGCTGTTTGCTGTTCAGTTCATCTGAAGTGTAGATTTGGAGGGTACCAAGGGCCAAGAGAATGAGAACAGGTGAGAAGGTGAGATTGGCATCCAGATTTGACAGTGGTTAATGGAGCCACTCATGACTGAGGATCTTGCTCTCTCTATCTCCCTCTCTCTATATATATTTGTATATACCAAATACATATCTATATCTACCTATCAATACATGAATATATATGTATGAATATATACTCATATATTATTTCGCATGAATCTTATGAGGATTATTATTACACTTATTTGTTATGTGTGAGATCAAGGACAGAACAATAGAAGACACATTTCCCTCAAAAGTCTGCAATTTTTCTACAATTGCCAAGTTCATAGGACCCATGTGGTAGTTCAATTCAGTTGAGTTCACTTGTTCAGTCATGTCCCGACTCTTTGCAACCCCATGAACAGCAGCATGCCAGGCCTCCCTGTCCATCACCAACACCTGGAGTACACCCAAACTCATGCCCATTGAGTCGGTGATGCGATCCAACCATCTCATGCTCTTTCATCCCCTTCTTCTCTTGCCTTAAATCTTTCCCAGCATCAGGGTCTTTTCCAATGAGTCAGCTTTTCCCATCAGGTGGCCAGAGTATTGGAGTCTCAGCTTCAACATCAGTCCTTCCAATGAATACTCAGGACTGATCTCTTTTTGGATGGACTGGTTGGATCTCCTTGCAGTCCAAGGGACTCTCAAGAGTCTTCTCCAATGCCACAGTTCAAAAGTATCAGTTCTTTGGTGCTCAGCTTTCTTTATAAGTACAACTCTCACATCCATACATGACCACTGGAAAAACCATAGCTTGGACTAGATGGAACTTTGTTGGCAAAGTAATGTCTCTGCTTTTTAATATGCTGTCTAGGTTGGACATTACTTTCCTTCCAAGGAGCAATCATCTTTTAATTTCAAAGATGCAATCACCATCTGCAGTGATTTTGGAGCCCCCCAAAATAAAGTCAGCCACTATTTCCACTGTTTCCCCATCTATTTGCCATGAAGTGATGGGACTAGATGTCATGATCTTAGTTTTCAGAATGTTGAGATTTAAGCTAAAATTTTCACTCTCCTCTTTGACTTTCATCAAGAGTCTCTTTACTTCTTCTTCACTTTCTTCCATAAGGGTTGTATCATCTGCATATCTGAGGTTATTAATATTTCTCTTAGGAATCTTTATTCCAGCTTGTGCTTCTTCCAGCCCAATATTTCTCATGATGTACTCTGCATATAAGTTAAATAAGCAGGGTGACAATATATAGCCTTGACCTACTCCTTTCCCGATTTGCAACCAGTCTGTTGTTCCATGTCCAGTTCTAACTGTTGCTTCCTGACCTGCATACAGGTTTCTCAAGAGGCAGGTCAGGTGGTCTGGTATTCCCATCTCTTTCAGAATTTTCCACAGTTTATTGTGATCTACATCATCAATGTCTTTGGCATAGTCAATAAAGCAAATATAAATGTTTTTCTGGAACTCTCTTGCTTTTTCGATGATCCAGTGGATGTTGGCAATTTGATCTCTGGTTCCTCTGCCTTTTCTAAAACCAGCTTGAACATCTGGAAGTTCACGGTTCACATATTGCTGAAGCCTGGCTTGGAGAATTTTCAGCATTACTTTACTAGCGTGTGAGATGAGTGCAACCCTGCGGTAGTTTGAGCATTCTTTGGCATTGCCTTTCTTTGAGATTGGAATGAAAACTGACCTTTTCCAGTCCTGTGGCCACTGCTGAGTTTTCCAAATGTGCTGGCATATTGAGTGCAGCACTTTCACAGTATCATCTTTTAGGATTTGAAATAGCTCAACTGGAATTCCATCACCTCCACTAGCTTTGTTCATAGTAATACTTCCTAAGGCCCACTTAACTTTGTATTCCAGGATGTCTGGCTCTAGGTGAGTGATCACACCATCGTGATCATCTGGGTCGTGAAGATCTTTTTTGTACAGTTCTGTGTATTCTTGCCACCTCTTCTTAATATCTTCTGCTTCTGTTAGGTCCAAACTATTTCTGTCCTTTATTGTGCCTATCTTTGCATGAAATGTTCCCTTGGTATCTCTAATTTTCTTGAAGAGATCTCTAGTCTTTCCCATTCTATTGTTTTCCTCTATTTCTTTGCATTAACCACTGAGGAATGTGGTAAGCTTCCTTTAATCCCTGAATATGCATTGTTTAGGCATATTGCAGATACGGTAAGTCCCCTACATAAGAACAAGTTCTGTTCCAAGAGCATGCACGCTGGTAAGTCCTATTTGTTCATAAGTCCAACAATGTTAGCCTAGGTACTGACTAACATAATTAGCTACATAGTGCTATTCTGTAATGGGTTTATAATACTTTTCACACAAATAATACTTTAAAAAATATATAAAAAGTAAACATTTTTAAACCCTGCAGTACACTACCTTGAAAAGTACAGTAGTACAGTACAACCGTTGACATCCATGGGCTGGTGTTGAATGAACAAGCAAGAAGAATTACAGACTTGAGGAGGGAGAGAAGGTGGGAGATGGTGGAACAAAGGATCATCAGCAATATGAGAGGGAAGGCAAGCTGCAATTTCACTCACACCTAATGCTGATGGCACCGGGTTCTGGTTCCTTGCTGGAACCAGATGCATGTTTGCACCTTTGAAAATTTAAAACTTGAAGGTTCATATGTAGAGGATGTACTGTATTAGTAACAGTGCATTGAAATGAATATGTTAATGTGATTTATTAGGAGTAGTTAAAGCTTCTCAATCCAGAATGTCTTGTCTGTGATTCAGCCCTGCTAGATATTATAACTGAAGTTTTATCAAGGGTGATGTTTACATATGTTTCCATTCACTGTTTCCATGATCCAGGGGCAAGGAGCTCACTTACTAACTCAATACTTCTTATTTATTAGGTAAATACAGGGTATGCATCACATTTAAAGGCAGTTGAAAAGACAGCATCAATACCTCTCACCTTTAAAAAATTATTAGTTTTTGAAATAGAGAAATAATTTTTTTCTCAGTAATAATTATTTTTTAAATTAGGTCTTTTGTTTAACAAGTGTGAAAACTACAGGTGTTTAGATTAGTATCATGGTTCATGAATAAGCCAGTTGAGAAGACTGTTAGCCTTTCACTGAGATAGGAAATGCAATGGAAATTAGATTGCACTAGTTCCATAAAACTTTCTTCTTTTTCCTTTTTTTTTTTCATAGTCAAACTAGCAGATAGAGGAATGTTTTCTTCATTTATATTCATTCAGGGGTATTATTTGTAGAAAATTGAGTGTGCATTCAGAAGAAAGCTATGGGGTGGTATCACTCTTTAACATTTCACAGATCTAGTGTGTTTGGGTATACATAGCATGTGTGAATTTCTAGGAAGCATTTTAATTAAATAGTTATTTATAAGCATTCATATTTGTAAATGAATATGTTTAAAATATATTTGGATTTTAATTTATGGCATATCCTGTGATTTCCCTTCATATCTTAATAATCATTTCAATTGTAACCTGAGGGTTCTAGCCAGGAGTACATGCTCATTTCTGTTCTTCTAAGTTAATTATTTTATTTCTTCCTTATTTGACAGCATTTTATACAGATTGGAAAATGTGTCTGCTAACCACATAGTGTAAGTCTTGACAGTAAAGATTGTCATACATGTACATATGTAGACATATGTACCCATCTCCTACTATGAAGGACTTAAGGAAAACATGTCTATTAATTATATTAGCTTTTAAGGTGTATATTTCTTAATTACAATGCTCTATGATTCTTTAATAAAATAAAAGTATTGTGATGATCCAGCCCTGCTTATTTAAATTAGTTTTTCTTCAGCAAAAATATTAGTTTAATAATGATGATCTATACCAAAAAAATACCACACTTGCTTCTGATTTTAGATCTAGCACATTTAAAACTAAATGTTTCATATATAAGATCAATTAATGAGGTCACAATTTAAATGAATAAACTGTTATTCAGGAGCCAAGTCATGTCTGACTCTTCATGACCCCATGGCATGCCAGGCTTCCCTATCCCTCACCATCTCCTGACAGAGTTTACTCAAGTTCATATCCATTGAATTGGTGATGCCATCCAACCATCTCATCCTCTGTCACCCTTTTTCACTTCTGTCTTCAATTTTTCATAGCATCTGGGTCTTTTCCAATGAGTTGGCTGTTCACATCAGATGGCCAACATATTGGAGCTTCAGCTTCAGCACCAGTCCTTCCAATAAGTATTCAGGGTTGATTTCCTTTAAGATTGACTTGTTTGATCTCCTTGCTGTGCAAGGGACTCTCAAGAGTCTTCTTCAGCACCACAGTCCTAAAGAATCAATTCTTTGGTGCTCTGCCTTCCTCATTGGTCCAGCTCTCACATCTGTACAAGGCTACTGGAAAGACCACAACCTTGACTATACAGACATTTGTCAGTTGGTAAAAAGATGTCTCTGCTTTTTAACACACTGTCTAGGTTTGTCATAGCTTTCCTGCAAAGAAGAAATCTAATTTCATGGCTGTAGTCACCATCCACAGTGATTTTAGAGCCAAAGAAAAGGAAATCTGTCACTGCTTCCACATTTTCCCCCTCTATTTGCCATGAAG
Source organism: Bos mutus (assembly GCF_027580195.1). Taxonomy (NCBI): domain Eukaryota; kingdom Metazoa; phylum Chordata; class Mammalia; order Artiodactyla; family Bovidae; genus Bos; species Bos mutus. Next base: position 60,803,208 of record NC_091618.1, read on the forward strand.
TTATGGGACCAGATGACATGATCTTAGTTTTCTGAATGTTGAGTTCTAAGCCAACTTTTTCACTCTCCTCTTTCACTTTCATCAAGAGGCTCTTTAGTTCTTCGCTTTCTGCCATAAGGGTGGTGTCATCTGTATATCTGAGGCTATTGATATTTCTCCCAGTATTCTTGACTCCAACCTGTGCTTCATCCAGCCTGGCATTTCATATGACGTACTCTGTATATAAGTTAAATAAGCAGGGTGACAATATATAGCCTTGACATACTCCTTTCCTAATTTGGAACCAGTCTGTTGTGTTCCATGTCCAGTTCTAACTTGCTTCTTGACATGCATACAGATTTCTCAGGAAGCAGGTAAGGTGGTCTGGTATTCCCATCTTTTAAGAGTTTTCCATTGTTTGTTATGTTCCACAGAATCAAAGACTTTAGTGTAGTCATGGAACAGAGGTAGATATATTTCTGGAATTCCCTTGATTTCTCTACGAGCCAGCAAATGTTGGCAATTTGATCTCTGGTTCCTCTGATTTTCTGAAGCCAGCTTGAACATCTGGAAGGTCTCAGTTCATGTAATGCTGAAGCCTAACTTGGAGGATTTTAAGTATAACTTTACTAACATGGGAGATGAGTACAATGGTCCAGTAGTTTCAGCATTCTTTAGTACTGCCCTTATTTCATAAATACAATAAATTAATGAGGTCACAATCTGAATAAATAAATAAGTACCTCAAAAAAAGTTGAACATTTACTCAGATGAGCTTTTTGATAATTGTGTTCTACAAATACAATATTTTCTGAAATTCAACTTTTAGATGATATGCTGTTTTATTTGTCCTTTGGAGAGAGTATAGAGTATTTAGAATTGAGACTTAGTAACCCTGGGTTTTATTAAAGTTTTGGCCATCCATACCTATTGCAAATACAAAAGTAAAAAATGGAAAACATGTCCTGTTAGAATACACAATGAAGTTTTATAACCATCACACTAAATAGATTGATGTATTTTTGGTTCAGTCAGGTCAGTTCAGTCACTCAGTTCTGTCTGACTCTTTGCAACCCCATGGATTACAGCACACCAGCCGTCCCTGTCCATCACCAATTCCTAGAGTTTACTCAAACTCATGTCCATTGAGTCAGTGACGCCATCCAATCTCATCCTCTGTTATCCCCTACTCCACCCGCCTTCAATCTTTCCCAGAATCAGGGTCTTTTTCAATGAGTCAGTTCTTTGCATCAGGTGGCTAAAGTGTTGGAGTTTCAGCTTCTGCATCAGTCCTTCCAATGAATATTCAGGACTGATCTTTAGAATGGACTGGTTGGATCTCCTTTCTGTCTAAGGGACTCTCAAGAGTCTTCTCCAACACTACAGGTCAGAAGCATCAACTCTTTGGCTCTCTAGTTTCTTTATAGTTCAACTCTCACACCCATACACAACTACTGGAAAAACCATAGTTTTGACTAGATGGACCTTTGTTGGCAAATTAATGTCTCTACTTTTAATATGCTGTCTAGGTTGGTCATAACTTTTCTCCCAAGGAGCAAGTGTCTTTTAGTTTCATAGCCGCAATCACCATCTGCAATGATTTTGGAGCCCCCAAAAATAAAGTCTGTAACTGTTTCCACTGTTTCCCCATCTATTTGCCATGAAGTGATGGGACCAGATGCCATGATCTTAGCTTTTTGAATGTTGAGTTCTAAGTTAACTTTCTCACTCTCCTCTTTCACTTTCATCAAAAGGCTCTTTAGTTCTTCTTCGCTTTCAGTCATAAGGGTGGTGCCCTCTGCATATCTGGGTTATTGATATTTCTCCTGGCAATCTTGATTCCAGCTTGTGCTTCATCCAGCCTAGCATTTCTCATGATGTACTCTGCATATAAGTTAAATAAAGCAGGGTGACAATATATAGCCTTGATGTACTCCTTTCCCAATTTGGAACCAGTCTATTGTTTCATGTCCAGTTCTAGCTGTTGCTTCCTGACCTGCATATAGATTTCTCAAGAGGCAGGTCGAGTGGTTTGGTATTCCCATCTCTTTAAGTTTGTGGTGATCCACACAGTCAAAGGCTTTGACATAGTCAATAAAACAGAAGTAGATGTTTTTCTGGAACTCTCTTGCTTTTTCAATGATCCAATTGTTGTTGGCAATTTGATCTAGTTCCTGTGCCTTTTCTAAACCCAGCTTGAACATCTGGAAGTTCACGGTTCAAGTACTGTTGAAGCCTGGCTTGGAGAATTTTGAGTTTTATTTTGCTAGCATGTGAGATGTATTTTAGCACCCCTTTTTTTCTAAATAGGTCTTTCATGATAAAATGAAATCAGATTAAATATTAACTGGGAATAAAATTTTGGAGGCCCTTAGGTGCTACAAATTAGTGTAGATATGTCTGTGAAATGCAGTGAATTGTGATTTTTGGTCACTAAGTTGTGTTGATTCTTTTGTGACCCCATGGTTTATAGCCTTCCAGGCTCCTCTCTTCACAGATATCTCTAGGCAAGAATATTGGAGCGGGTTGCCATTTCCTTCTCCAAGGGATCTTCCTAACCTAGGCATTGAACTCATGCCTTCTGCATTAGCAGGCATGTTCTTTACCACTGAGCTACCCGGGAAGCTCTGAATAGTGATTTTCAAATCTCTCCAAATTGATTTTTAAAATGTAAAAGATCCATTTGTTTGTTGACTGTAGCTTCAAGTTGATCTGCTTGGATCTTGTTATAGCCACAATAGAACTATTGATGATAAAATAAAATATCTTTCTGCCTAAATTTTTAATTCCAGCATGGGAGAGAAAATTGATATTCACTGGACATAATCCTTCCATGTGAAGACCACATAATATCTAGTAGCTGTACAGGATTTTGTCAAGTTACTCTAAAGACATGTAAGTGGATATGAGAGAATTATATAGAATTAATAAGCATAATTTTATGATAACATTTATCTTATACTTTTACATTCTTAAGGACTTTTGTTACTATTTTTTTTGAACCTTTGCAGTTCTTTCCTGTGGAAAATTTTAAGGTCTATAATCCAGTAAAAAAGTGTGGACATTTGTTATGTCTGACATCCATCATTGTTCTGTCTAGTTCAGTTTCCTTAGTTGTGTAATTCACCTTGGGGAACAGATTCTATAACTAATCAATCATTCATCTATCTATGTATTCATTGAGTAGCTGTCATCTAAGCACCTAAGAAATCAGACAGAGAGGTATGTCTGGAAAACAAAATGTGAGATAAAGTCTTCATTTTTCTTTGGAGATCTGGCAGTTTTTAAAAAGAAAAACCACCATAAATATTGAAATAAGCCGTTTCTAGACTCAAACGTTCTTCCAGGAGGCCTAGGACGTTCATTATTCAGTCTAACAGGATTATCTTTTTATGGAAGAATAAATATAGATGAAAAACATGCAATAAGGGTGTTTATTATTGTATATATGTATATTATCAGAAAAACAGTTATGGACAACTGTTTTTCTGATAGACTATGACAGTAGTATTTACTGTTATTAGTTTTACTTCAATGATAAATGCTCTGCTAGACAAGAAGTGCACTGTATCCAGTCATCCAATCCCCAGATACCAAGACATCACTGGATGTTATGCAAACAGTCCCAACTTATGGTGGTTCAACTTAGCAATTCTTTATAGTGTTGTAAAAAAAAATACACATTCAATAGAAACCATATTTTGACTCTTGAATTATGAAATTTTCCTGGGTTAGTGATACCTTGTAGGATGCTGTCTTGGGACCCTGGGCAATGTCAGTGATTCACACTCTCAGTCATCATTAGGATGGAAAGGGTAAATAATCCATACACTTAAAAGCATTCTATACCCATACAACCAGTCTGTTTTTCGCTTTCAGCACAGAATTCAATAAATTGTATGAAACATTCAGCACTTTATTATAAAATAAGCTTTGTGTTAGATGATTTTGCCCAACTAATCTTAGCCTAATCTAAGTGTTCTAAGCATGTTTAAGGTAGGCTGGGCTAAGCTATGCTGTTTGGTAAGTTAGGTATATCATATATATTTTCTTTTTTGGAAAAGCAGAGTATCCCTTTTACTATAATTTTAACTTTTCAACTAAGATTCAGATAGTAACCTGTCTCTTCCATCAAAGGAGAAAGGTCCTGCATATTAAAACATGCAAAAAAAAAGGTTTTGGGAAATAATAATTTTAAATTTTAGATTCATTAAAATTTTTCATTTTCTTGAGTACATTGAAAAGAACAGAAGGAGAGAAAAGTGGCACTCCAAACAGCAAATTTCTAAATATTTTTCAAATGCATTTTTGACTTTTGGTATTTTTAGTTTACAGTAGATTTATTAGTGTGTGTGCTGTGTGTTGTGCTTAGTCACCTGGTTATGTCTGACTCTTTGCATCCCCATGGACTGTAGCCTGTAAGGCTCCCCTGTCTATGGGGATTCTCCAGGCAAGAATATTGGAGTGGGTTGCCATCCCCTGCTCCAGGGGATCTTCCCAGCCCAGGGATTGAACCCAGGTCTCCCGCATTGCAGGTGGATTCTTTACCAGCTGAGCCACCAGGGAAGTCCAAGAATACTGGAGTGGGTAGCCCATCTCTTCTCCAGGGGAACTTCCCAATTCAGGAATCAAACTGGAGTCTCCTGCATTGCAGGTGGATTCTTTACCAGCTGAGCTACCTGGTAAGTGCCTTATCAGCACCTAACCCCATGGCAAATCTTGGAAGATCTCTACTTATTTCCTTGTTCTTTTTTCATTTTCTATTTTTCTCTTCAGCATTCCTTATTCTTTCCTCTATAAAAACTTGCTGCTTTCTTCCTTCCTTCCTTTGCAGTTCTCCAAGTGGGTCCCTTCAAGAAGTGTTCAATAAAGTTTCTTTATATCACCCAAACTATATATTTTTAATTATTTTAACAGAAGCAAAAATAAACCAAAACACACACACACACACACACACACACACACACAAGTTATAGGGAAGCATAGGTATGTTTCTGTGGGATTCTGAGGCCCTGACTATATCTGTGCAAGATCTCCACACTGCAGTCCTCCTTCCCCGACACATACAATCTCCATCTTCGAGATGCATTTTTTTCTTGATGTAGACAGATATTTTCTAAGTCTTTTGTAAAATTCTAAGTAAAAATGGTTTAAACTCCTGGTTTTGAGGCCCTACTGCACATTTCTCCCCATCCAAACCTACAAACACTCAGTAATTCTGTGTGTAACACTGCCCACTCCCTTGGACAACATCCTAAATCTTTTGTGAAAATCTGCTATATTTGTGTTTTCCTGAACTTCCAAAAGCCAAAAATAATTTAGCACAGGAAATACTTTTTTATTTTTGGTTTTTGAATAATTGCTTTCAATCTGTAAGACCTTGCTCATTTTGGGGTGAGGGAAATAAGCAAATCTTTAGTAAGTGCAATTAGCTTTTATATTTCTTTTCCAGGACTTTTCTTCTGCTTTCTACTCAGTTATCTTCCAATTTTACCTTTTCCCATCTTGTTAGTCAAACAAATTTCTACCTTTCTGGCTTCTAAATACAAACCTTCTTTACAGAGCAAACCAGGACAGGAGTCAAGTAAGCAGAGAGTTGTGTGAATCTAGTGTGTATATTCCTGTGTATGTTGAATGTTTGTATTTCTATTTGTGCATAAGCCCTTATGCAAGAGTTTTTGAGGCAGTCAGTAAAATGAGATAATGAAAAATGATGGCTGTCATAGTTACTAAACCACTGGGAAACTTAAACTCTTCCAAGACATGTTAATTAACAAAATAAGTGTAATGATGATAACATTCATATGATAATTCACACATTCAAAAACTTTTTTTTTTTATTACTAATTGGACTCTCAACATATGCTATGAAATGACTAAAGAAGCTATTATTTTTCACTTGCAATACATAAGAAGACTGAGTAGAAAAAAATTAAATAAATTACCTGGAGACCCTTATTGAGTTCACAGTGGAACCAGAACTAAACTTGCCCCAAACAGCTACCTCCTTATAACACCCTTACTCTTGGTTTCTTACTGTTTTCCCTCATGTTTTTGTTTCTGATTTTTTTTTTTTTTGACATTAAAAGTAAATCAAGCTAGCCAATCCTGAAGGAAAGCAACCCTGAATATTCACTGGAATGACTGATGCTGAAGCTGAAGTGTAAGCTGCTTAGTCATGTCTGACTCTTTGCAACCCCATGAACTATACAGTCCAGGGAATTCTCCAGGCCAGAATACTGGAGTGGGTTGCCTTTCCCTTCTCCAAGGGGATATTTCCAACCCAGGGATCGAACCCAGGTCTCCCTCACTGTAGGCGGATTCTTCACCGGCTAAGCCACAGGGAAGTCCAAGAGTACTGGCGTGGGTAGCCTATCTCTTCTCCAGTGGATCTTCCTCACCCAGGAATCAAACTGGGGTCTCCTGCATTGCAGGTTAATTCTTTACCAAGCAATACTTTGACCTCATACAAAGAGTTGACTCATTGGAAAAGACCCAGATACTGGGAAAGATTGAGGGCAAAAGGAGAAGACGGTGGCAGTTGAGATGGTTAGATAGCATCACTGATTCAATGGACATGAATCTGAGCAAATTCTGGAAGATAATAAAGGACAGAGGAACCTGGTGTGTTGCAGTCTATGGGGTCGCAAAAGGAGTCAGACATGACTCAGCGACTCAACCACATCAACATATAGTGCTTCATTCAGAATTTGAAGATAAACCTTGGCAATATATGCTTATAGGCTTAAACTAAATTAGATTAAAAACAAATCTGTGGTCTGACAACTTTCAGACCAGAATTGATTTTGAAGTAATTCAGAAAATGAAGATTTATAAGGGTACCAGAGACTACATCTTCATTACAGAAGGGCTGGAGGAGATTGCAAAACTATGTCACAACCCTCCAGGCTTTTTCTACCTCCAAGATGTCCTCAAGGCTGTAGAGTAATTAATTTGCTTTGTTAGATAATAATTAAAGTATTTTCAATATGTGCTGCTCAACCCATATGCAAGCACATCTGGGAAGAAGCGTCTTTATGGCTACCTTCTGTTTATTCTTGACAAATCTTCTATTGTGCCAAAGAAAATGACTCATCATGCTGCCTGTTTGACCTAAGTTGAGTACCCTTTCTGTTATAGTTAATACGCCCAGACAGTGGGGGCCGTTACCAGTTTGTCACAATTAGCCGGTAGGGACAAAAGTTGCTGGTGTGATATGACAGTATAAACAAAAGAATACACAGATTTGAATAATATTCAGTCTTCTGGATAGCTTCTGCTCTGCACAGGAGCTTAATATAAAGTTGGTAGTATCTAATGATATAGGAAAATAACAAACTAGTTTTTCAAGTGTGTATATTCACATATCCAAAGTTTACCATATTCTAGACATATGAAATAAAAAAAAAATTTAAATCCTGGTGTTTGTTGCACTGAAAGGATGAAAAAGAATGGCTTTTACTATTATGTTGATAAAACAAGCTTGAGCAATTGCAATTTTTGATTTACGGTTGCTAATATTTTCCTCCATTAATGCTTGCATCCAGCTTCTGTTTTCTGGGTTTAATTTACTCCTGATTGAAATATACCCTTTAGTAACTCTTCCAAGAAGGGTCTGTGTGGTAAATCTGCAGTTTTGTCAGAATATACTTTTATTTAGACTTTCTCTTGAAATGTTCTTTAATAAAACAAAGAATTTTGGAAGCAGGTGGCAGACCTCAATGGAAGGGGAGGAAGACTCCGTGCTCACTTCCTCCTACAAACACACCCAAATTACACTTCTTACCGAGCAACTACCTATGAGAACAACTTGAAGACTAGAAGAAAATATTTTCCATAACTAAGGACTTAAAGAAGGAACCAAAACAATTGAGATACAATGGGTGGAGATGCAGTAGAGTCAGAATCCACCCTCCGAGGCAGATGACCTACAAATAGGAGGAATATTCCAGCCTCTGAGTCCTCACAAGAAATGAGTTGTCCAAGCTCCACATTAGACTCCCCAGCCTAGGGATCCTTCACCAAAAAGACCAGCTCCCAGACATCTGGCTTACAGGCCAGAAGGGCTTGTATATGAAAGAACAAGAGGGCAATAAGAAACAAGTTTTCTTCTTAAAAGTCACACAGACTTTGAGTCCCAGGGGACCAGAAGAAGTTTGAAAGAAGCCTGAGTCAGACCTAACTGCTGGTCTTAGAGAGTGTCCTGAAGAGACAGGAGGAAACTGAACTCCCTTTGGGAGTAGAGATGTTGATGGTAGCCATTTTAGGGAAATTGTTCTGCTATGATAACCCTGGTTTGAGCCATTTTGGAATCCTCCCACTAACCTATGGACTTGGGCTTGCCTGCCTACCAGTGGACTGTCACAAGGCCTAGGCCACCCAGATCACACAGACATCTATGTGGGACCCGTCCTTACTCTCCAGTGGGCTGGCACACAAGTAGGTACCCACCCCCAGGGACCCACATTGATTTTTTTTTTTTTTTTTGACTACAACAGGTCTTAGTTGAAACACTTGGGATATTTAGTTGCAGTACCTGGGATCTAGTTCCATCACCAGGGATCAAACCTAGGCCCCTGGCATTGGGAACACCAAGTCGTAGCCACTTTATCTCCAGTAAAGTCCCCACATTGATCTTTTCACATAATTCAACATTCTCCCCTTTCATACAACATAAAGTATTCTTCATTTAAAAAATGTATTCCGTGGTTGGCTTATAATAGTGGTCTCCAGGCTTTCTGGCACCAGGGACCAGTTTAGCAGTAAGCAAGCAATGCAGAGCAACAGATGTAACTTCACTAGCTTGCTCACTGCTTACCTCCTGCCATGCGGTCTGATTCCTAACAGGCCATGGACACTTACTAGGGGTTGTGGACCACCGCTGTCAATCACTTCATGTATCCACAAGCTATAATCACCAAAAGCTTTGTCATTATTATTACTCAAACAAACTTTAGAGTCATAAGTAATAAGAAAAAGAAAAGATTTTATTTTACTTTCATTTATTCTCTAATGTTCTTCCTATATATATAAAGGAAGAACATTATACATACATATATGCATGGTTGCTTCAGTCATGTCTGACTGTTTGCAACCCTATGGACTGTAGCCCTCCAGGCTCCTCTGTCCATGAGATTTTGCAGGCAAGAATATTGGAGGGGGTTACTATGCCCTCCTCCAGGGGATCTTCATGACCCAGGGATTGAACCCATGTTTCTTATGTTTCCTGAATTGGCAGGCGGGCTCTTTATCACTAGCACTACCTGGGAAGCCTATATACATGTCTACATGTATCATTTTACTTCTCCGAGAAGAAATTCTCTAAATATTTCCTGCAAGAGAGTTTTGTTGGCCAAAAAAAAAAAAGCCCTCATTTTTTATCTGAGAATGTTTTTATCTGGAGGATAATTTGCTAGATAAAAAAAAAAAAAATTATAGGTTGGTGTTTTGGTTTTCTTTCAGCAAATTAAATATTTTCTCCACTTCCCTTTTGCTTGAATGAGTTTTAATGGAAAATGTGATATAATTCTTATCTTTGTTCCCCAGTAAGGTGTTCGGACACGACTGAGCGACTGAACTGAACTGAACTGAACTGAAGGTGTTCTATGGAAAATGTTTTCTCTTCTCTGACTTCTTTCTAAATTTTTCCTTTGTCTTTGGTTTTCTGCAGTTTGAATAAAATATGCCAAAATATAGATTTTTAAAAATATATTTATTGTCCTTGATGCTCTCAGAGATTTTTAAATATTATTTTGTGTCTATTATTAGTTTAGAAAATTCTCAACAATTTTTCTTTAGAATATTTCCTCTGTTGCATTTGTTCTGTTATTCTTATATTTCCACTATACATCTGTTCCACTGTTTGTAATAGTCTCACTCTTTTAGTATTTTCTGTTTCTATTTATTATAATTCTTTTTTATATGTTTTTCTTAGTTTCAGAAATTTCTACTGATATATCTTAAAGTTCCCTAATTCTTTACTTCTCCTAATTCAATATACTGAGAAGTATATTCAAGACATTATTTATATATTTTTCTTATCTCTAGCATTTCCTTTAGATTCTTAGAGTTTTTAATAATCCATTACAGTTCAGTTCAGTTCAGTCACTCAGTCATGTCTCTTTGTGACCCCATGAATCACAGCACACCAGGCCTCCCTGTCCATCACCAACTCCCAGAGTTCACTCAGACTCACGTCCATTGAGTCAGTGATGCCATCCAGCCATCTCATCCTCTGTTGTCCCCTTCTCCTCCTGCCTCCAATCCCTCCCAGCATCATAGTCTTTTCCAATGAGTTAACTCTTCGCATGAGGTGGCCAGAGTACTGGAGTTTCAGCTTTAGCATCATTCCTTCCAATGAAATCCCATTCCTTCAGAATGGACTGGTTGGATCTCCTTGCAGTCCAAGGGACTCTCAAGAGTCTTCTCCAACACCACAGTTCAAAAGCATCAATTCTTTTCATGATGTACTCTACATATAAGTTAAAAAAGCAGGGTGACAATATACAGCCTTGATGTACTCATTTTCCTATTTGGAACCAGTTCTTTGTTCCATGTCCAGTTCTAACTGTTGCTTCCTGACCTGCATACAGATTTCTCAGGAGGCAGGTCAGGTGTTCTGGTATTCCCATCTCTTTCAGAATTTTCCACAGTGTATTGTGATCCACACATTCAAAGGCTTTGGCATAGGCAATAAAGCAGAAATAGATGTTTTTCTGGAACTCTCTTGCTTTTTCAATGATCCAGCGGATGTTGGCAGTTTGATCTCTGGTTCCTCTGCCTTTTCTAAAACCAGCTTGAACATCTGGAAGTTCACAGTTCACATATTGCTGAAGCCTGGCTTGGAGAATTTTGAGCATTACTTTACTAGTGTGTGAGATGAGTGCAGTTGTGTGAGCATGCAATTGTGTGGTAGTTTGAGCACTCTTTGGTATTGCCTTTCTTTGAGATTGGAATGAAAACTGAACCTTTCTAGTCCCGTGGCCACTTCTGAGTTTTCCAGATTTAATAATCATCTATTCCTGAATGTTGCCCACTTTTGCCCTTTAAGTCCATAGCCTATTAATCAGTTATTTTAAATATCTGGTATGATATCCAAAATTCCTAAATCATCTGATTTTGATGCTTGCTCTGTTTCTTCACACTTCTATTATGTTTTGCAAACAGCAGATTGTATTTTGATTTTCTATGTCTTGTAGGTTTTTCTTTTCTTTTCTTTTCTTTTTGCTGCAAGCTAGTAATAATATGGAGAAGGAAATGGCAGCCCACTCCAGTGTTCTTGCCTGGAGAATCCCAGGGATGGGGGAGCCTGGTGGGCTGCCGTCTATGGGGTCGCACCGAGTTGGACACAACTGAAGCGACTTAGCAGCAGCAGAAATAATATATGAAAGTAAAAAGCAGGAGGTAAACTGATCTTTAGCATGAGATTATATGTTTATCTGGTTGCACGGCTGGCAGCATTAATCATTTACTATAGCTATTGTTTTAGAGGCTAAAATTTTCACTTGTGTCCTTTTTGTTTGTTTCCCCTGTTGTTTTGGGGCATCCCTAGAAATTCTCTAAAATAAAGTCTGGGCCCCTTGCCGTTCATCCCTAGTTACTATACAAGAGTCCTGTTGATGTTGTGGTGAAGTGTGGAAAGAGAAAAACTGTGTTCTACTCTTGTAAGTAGGTGTAAATCTTTAGTGAGCCTGGGTCCATGGGCTGTGACTTTCTCAAAAGTCTGAGATTTTGAGGTTCCCCCTTCCCTCCATCTTTAGCTGAAACAGGAAGGGTAGAATGGGCTTGAGGTGGGTATATCCATTCTTCCAAGTCAGTTAGGCTTTGGGAAAATATTTTTATTTGAAGTCAGGCATTTGTTGACAGCATGGTACCTTGTGCATACTTTGATATTTTTATTCCTCCTACAGCTAGAAGCAAGATAGAATTTTTCTTTGATCTTCACCCCAAGAATCTGGTAGGGCTAAATGGTAAAATTTATGATAGTGTGTTGGTCCTTTTAAGGTTGGGCCTCCAGGAGCTTTTTCCTTCCAACTCCAAGTGCTCAAGTCCAAAAATTAGTCAATTACTATTTAAGTGCTTACTATTTAAGCAGATTCTGCTCCCAGAAAGCTGTAATTCTCTGTTCTGTATTTCTAGGTTTTGGAGTGGTGATTCACCCTGTTACCTCAGTTCTCTGAAAAATTTAAGAAGAGATGTTGATTTTAGTTTTTTTAGAATTTTTTCTTACCTGAGTATGGGAGTGATGCCTTCCAAAGTCTAAACATGTCAAACTAGAATGTGGAATCTGACAGTTTTCTTTCAAAATTTTGTCTTTGTCTATGGTGTTCTGCAATTTTAGTGAGATATGTAGTGCATTTAATTTTATTTAGTTTGCTTGGTATATGGTATACATCTTTAATCTGGATAGTTCTCTCATTCTTAAATCCTGGAATATCCTTAGAGTTGAGCTCTTTAATAATGCATTCATTTTATTTCATTTCCCTTATCTGTTACTCTGGAACCTCTGATTCCATCTTTCATATCTCTTAACCCCTTTTCTCATAATTTCCATTTCTTTAGCTAGCTGTAAAAATGTTTTTAAAAATCAATTAGCCTATTCTTGAATTCTTTCTTCAGTTGAGTGTAATCAGTGGTTATCCACTGGAAGTAAGCTTTATATATTCAAAACCAAATTTTCATTGTGTAATTGTTCTAGTTGGTTCATTTTCAATTAAACTATTCTTTCTTATAGCATTCTATTCCTTCATTATGCATACTTTTTTTTCTTTTTTCCTGATTAATCATTTCAGCAATGATTTTGTAGCCTCTCCAAATAATTTCATTATTTCTCATTCTTGGTGCATTAATTCTGTTTATTGTGTACACTAACTGTTCCAAATAAAATTTCATTTGTATTTATTTTTATTGTGAACTTACTTCAATGGAATTTGATCATTCTGTAGAGTGGCGCAAAGCCTGGAAAATGAACAATATATTATACAGGAGTTTTAACTTTATTCCAAGTCAAGCCTCCAGAGATTGTAGCAATCCAAGATCAACTTTTATTTAATTTGGAAACTTATGGATTGATGCATAGTAAATTCATTCTCCATTTGGATTGTAAATCTTAATGAAGAAATGTTTGGCTTTTCAATTTCTCATTGATAATATTTTTATTTTTTTTGTTGCCATTGCCTTCTCCGAATATTAGAATACAATAATAATAATACTATTATTTAGAATTACCATGCTCTTTGTGACGTAGACAGTATATATGTACCTTATCTGTGAAGTCCTCCCACCCCGCCCTTACACTGACATCTTCCCATGTCACCCTCCCCCAGCCACTCTGTGATGATGGTTTTCATTTTTTTAGATGGCCTTGCATGGCATGTAAGTGACAGGAGAAACTCTCTTTCTTTCTCTACCTGACTTATTCATTGGGCATGACTCCCTAAGTCACATCCATGCTATCACGATATAAGAATGTGTTCATTCCTGTGGCTACATATTACATCTATATCTACCTATTGATCGATCTCTATCTGGATTGTGTATCTTCTTGATCTAGTCTTCCCTTGATGGACACTTAGGCTGGTTCAACTTTACAATATTGTATTGGTTTTGCCATATATCAAAATGAATCCACCACAGGTATACATGTGTTCCCCATCCTGAACCCTCCTCCCTCCTCCCTCCCCCCCATACCATCCCTCTGGGTCGTCCCAGTGCACCAGCCCCAAGCATCCAGTATCGTGTATCGAACCTGGACTGGCGACTCATTTCATATATGATATTATACATATTTCAATGCCATTCTCCCAAATCATCCCACCCTCTCCCTCTCCCACAGAGTCCACAAGACTGTTCTATACATCAGTGTCTCTTTTTCTATCTCGTATACAGGGTTATTGTTACCATCTTTCTAAATTCCATATATATGCATTAGTATACTGTATTTATGTTTTTCCTTCTGGCTTACTTCACTCTGTATAATAGGCTCCAGTTTCATCCACCTCATTAGAACTGATTCAAATGTATTCTTTTTAATGGCTGAGTAATACTCCATTGTGTATATGTACCACTGCTTTCTTATCCATTCATCTGCTGATGGACATCTAGGTTGCTTCCATGTCCTGGCTATTATAAACAGTGCTGCGATGAACACTGGTGTACACGTGTCTCTTTCCCTTCTGGTTTCCTCAGTGTGTATGCCCAGCAGTGGGATTGCTGGATCATATGGCAGTTCTATTTTCAGTTTTTTAAGGAATCTCCACACTGTTCTCCATAGTGGCTGTACTAGTTTGCATTCCCACCAACAGTGTAAGAGGGATCCCTTTTCTCCACACCCTCTCCAGCATTTATTGCTTGTAGATTTTTGGATCGCAGCCATTCTGACTGGCGTGAAATGGTACCTCATCGTGGTTTTGATTTGCATTTCTCTGATAATGAGTGATGTTGAGTATCTTTTCATGTGTTTGTTAGCCATCTGTATGTCTTCTTTGGAGAAATGTCTATTTAGTTCTTTGGCCCATTTTTTGATTGGGTCATTTATTTTTCTGGAGTTGAGCTATAGGAGTTGCTTATATATTTTTGAGATCAGTTGTTTGTCAGTTGCTTCATTTGCTATTATTTTCTCCCATTCTGAAGACTGTCTTTTCACCTTGCTTATAGTTTCCTTTGTTGTGCAGAAGCTTTTAAGTTTAATTAGGTCCCGTTTGTTTATTTTTGCTTTTATTTCCAATATTCTGGGAGGTGGGTCATAGAGGATCCTGCTGTGATGTATGTCGGAGAGTGTTTTGCCTATGTTCTCCTCTAGGAGTTTTATAGTTTCTGGTCTTACGTTTAGATCTTTAATCCATTTTGAGTTTATTTTTGTGTATGGTATTAGAAAGTGCTCTGGTTTCATTCTTTTACAAGTGGTTGACCAGTTTTCCCAGCACCACTTGTTAAAGAGATTGTCTTCTCTCCACTGTATATTCTTGCCTCCTTTGTCAAAGATAAGGTGTCCATATGTGCTTGGATTTATCTCTGGGCTTTCTATTTTGTTCCATTGATCAATATTTCTGTCTTTGTGCCAGTACCATACTGTCCTGAATGACTGTGGCTTTGTAATAGAGCCTGAAGTCAGGCAGGTTGGTTCCTCCAGTTCCATTCTTCTCTCTCAAGATAGCTTTGGCTATTTGAGGTTTTTTGTATTTCCATACAAATTGTGAAATTATTTGTTCTAGCTCTGTGAAGAATACCATTGGTAGCTTGATAGGGATTGCATTGAATCTATAAATTGCTTTGGGTAGTATACTCATTTTCACTATATTGATTCTTCCGATCCATGAACATGGTATATTTCTCCATCTATTAGTGTCCTCTTTGATTTCTTTCACCAGTGTTTTATAGTTTTCTATATATAGGTCTTTAGTTTCTTTAGGTAGATATATTCCTAAGTATTTTATTCTTTTCATTGCAATGGTGAATTTCTCATTGATAATATTTTTCTACACCACGCTGTAGAAAAGTGTCAAGATTTCTCACCATTTCACTAACTTTGACTTGAAAATTTTCTATTTTATGAAAAATGAATATCTTCTTGAGGCTTCAGATTCTAAGAGGCACTGGGGTATAGCTTCCTCATGTTGAATGGTCAACCAGTCTCCTGTCCCAGCACTTGGACCTCAGTGTCCTACCCTTGGCTCAGTACACTGTCTGACAACACCTTGAGCATGGATCACATTCAATTCATTTGAGTTCAGTCGCTGAGTCGTGTCTGACTCTCTGCGACCCTATGAACTGCAGCAGGCGAGGCCTCCCTGTCCATCATCAACTCCCGGAATTCACCCAAACTCATGTCCATTGAGTTGGTGATGCCATCCAACCATCTTTTCCTCTGTCGTCCTTTTCTCTTCCTGCTCCCAATCCCTCCCAGCACCAGGGTCTTTTCAAATGAGTCAGCTCTTCGTATCAGGTGGCCAAAGTATTGGAGTTTCATCTTCAACATCAGTCTTTCCAATGAACACTGAGGACTGATCTCATTTAGGATGGACTGGTTGGATCTCCTTGCAGTCCAAGGGACTCTCAAGAGTCTTCTCCAACACCACAGTTCAAAAGCATCAATTCTTCAGTGCTCAGCTTTCTTTATAGTCCAACTCTCACATCCATACATGATCACTAGAAAAACAATAGCCTTGACTAGACAGACTTTTGTTGACAAAGTAATGTCTCTGCTTTTTAATATGCTGTCTAAGTTGGTCATAGCTTTCCTTCCAAAGAGCAGGCATCTTTTAATTTCATGGTTCCAATCTCCATCTGTAATGATTTTGGAGCCCAGAAAAATAAAGTTGGCCATTGTTTCCACTGTTTCCCCATCTATTTGCCATGAAGTGATAGGACCAGAAGCCATGATCTTAGTTTTCCGAATGTTGAGCTTCAAGCCAACTTTTTCACTCTCCACTTTCACTTTCATGAAGAGACTCTTTAGTTCTTCTTCACTTTCTGCCATAAAGGTGGTGTCATCTGCATATCTGAGGTTACTGATATTTCTCCCAGGAATCTTGATTCCATCTTGTGCTTCTTCCAGCCCAGCATTTCTCATGATGTACTCTGCATAGAAGTTAAAAAAGCAGGGTGACAATATACAGCCTTGATGTACTCCTTTTCCTATTTTCATGGTTCTGTTGTTCCATGTCCAGTTCTAACTGTTGTTTCCTGACCTGCATACAGGTTTCTCAAGAGGCAGGTCAGGTGTTCTGGTATTCCCATCTCTTTCAGAATTTTCCACAGTTTATTGTGATCCACACAGTCAAAGGCTTTATCATAGTCAACAAAGCAGAAATCGATGTTTTTCTGGAACTCTCTTTTTTTTTCAATAATCCAGCAGATGTTGGCAATTTGATCTCTGGTTCCTCTGCCTTTTCTAAAACCAGCTTGAACATCTGGAAGTTCATGGCATTGGGTACATCCAGTACTCCCTTTTTTATTCTCTAGTTGAGACAGGTTTTTCTTGCATATCTTTAAGTTCAGTGATGTAATGATTTTTGTCATTTTAATTTATTCAGCATCTCAATGTGGTGGGGTTGGAAAGACATCTGTGTGTACTCAGTCAGTCATCCTACTCAAAACCATGACTTGACTGTATATATCATTTTAAAGTGGATATTTTTCCAGAGTTAGTTTTCAACTCTACAAGGTCTTTATTAGGATATGTGTGCTCAGTTGCTTCAGTCATGTCTGATCCTCTGAGACCCCATGGACTGTAGCCCACCAGCCTCCTCTGTCCATGGGATTCTTGAGGCAAGAATACTCTAGTCAGTTTCCATGCCCTCCTCTGGTATATCTTCCCCACCCAGGGGTCGAAACCATGTCTACTGCATCTCCTGCATTACAAGTGGATTCGTTACCCACTGAGCCACTTGGAAAGACCTTATTTAGGATAGCATCATGGTCATGTGAAAAGAGCAATATCTTTGGAATAAAACCAGTCTCACTTGAATCCTCACCTAAAATTTTCTGGCCATAGAGAAACTATTTAAACTTTTGAATTTGAGTTAAAATAACATAGTAGAATACCACTTTCCTTTTTATCTCTGACTCAAAAGAAACAAGAAAGGGAATATCCTATTCCTAGCACTGATAAAACAAAGATAGAAGGACTTATGAGACACAACACAGAAATGATAATGTGAAATGCCTTTTGGGAAATTAGTGCAAATTTTAAGACATTAAAAGTATGGCATTGAAGAAAGCACCAGCAATGTGCTTGTGGCCCATGGGGACAATGCTTATAAAACCAGCTCTGATGGAGTATTTGGAAGAGATTCTAAAGGCAGTAGTGTTCAAATGGGGCACAGGAAAGTCCTGTAAGAGGACTCTGCCACTATAGATCACAAGTCTGTATAATACAGATTTCCAAAATTAGTAGCACATATGAATGGGAAAACTCATTAGCAAGTTCACAGGGAATTCTTTCAGTGAGTATCTTGTGGTAAAGACTTTGGATTGGGACTCTGAGCTTGCACTCCAGCCCCACAACTTCTGGTTATATGGACTTGGACACATTATATAACCACTCTGACTCTGCTTCTTCATCTTGAATGTTTGATAGAATTTATCAGTAATGTCCTTGGTTTCTGAACTTTTGATTTTTAATTTTTTAAATCAATGTTTCAATCTCTTTACTAATAATCAATCAACTTGGATTTTCTATTACTTCATGATACAGTGTTAGAAGATTTTTTGTTTCTCAGAATTTATTTATCCTAGGCATAGGATTATATATGATTATATATTGTTCATAGCCTTCTCTTATGATTGTTTGTATATTTGTATTATCAGTTATAACTTTTCTTTCTTTTCAGATTTTACTTGAATCCTCTGATTTTTCTTGTTGAGCCTAGCTAAATTTTTGCTAATTTTTAAAAATCTTTCAAAGAACTAAGTCTTACATTAGTTGATCTTGTTTATTGTCTTTTTTGCATTATTTCATTTATTTACTTATTTGCTGTGATCATTACTATTTCCATCCTTGTACTAATTTTGGGGGCTTTGTTATTCTTTTATGGTTCCCTTCTTTACTATTATTTAAGGTCTTTTTCTTATATCTTGATGTATGCCTGTATTGCTTGGATTTATCCCTTAGAACCACTTTTTCTGTATCCCACAGATTTTAGTTGATAATATTTCTGTTTACATTTGTCTCTATGTATTTTCTAATTTTTTCATTAAAATTTTTATGACCCATTATTTGTGCAGTAACTTGCTTATATCCTACATATTTGCAGGTTTTCTAGTATTATTTTTTCTTGTACTATATTTCTAGGTTTATAATATTGCTGTCAGAAGAGATAGCTTTTGTCACTGCTTCCTCTACAGTGTTATAAACCTCCACCACAGTTCTTCAGTTCAGTTCAGTCGCTCAGTCATGTCCGACTCTGCAACCCCATGAATTGCAGCACACCAGGCCTCCCTGTCCATCACCAATTCCTGGAGTTCACTCAGACTCAAGTACATTGAGTCAGTGATGCCATCCAGCAATCTCATCCTCTGTCGTCCCTTCTCCTCCTGCCCCCAATTCCTCCCAGCATCAGAGTCTTTTCCAATGAGTCAACTCTTCACATAAGGTGGCCAAAGTACTGGAGTTTCAGTTTCAGCATCATTTCCTCCAAAGAAATCCCAGGGCTGATCTCCTTCAGAATGGATTGGTTGGATCTCCTTGCAGTCCAAGGGACTCTCAAGAGTCTTCTCCAACACCACAGTTTAAAAGCATCAATTCTTCAGCTCTCAGCTTTCTTCATAGTTCAACTCTCACATCCATACATGACCACTGGAAAAACCATAGCCTTGACTAGACGGACCTTTGTTGGCAAAGTAATGTCTCTGCTTTTCAATATGCTATCTAGGTTGGTCATAACTTTTCTTCCAAGGAGTCAGATCAGATCAGATCAGTCACTCAGTCATGTCCGACTCTTTGCGACCCCATGAATCGCAGCACACCAGGCCTCCCTGTTCATCACCAACTCCTGGAGTTCACTGAGACTCACGTCCACTGAGTCAGTGATGCCATCCAGCCATCTCAACCTCTGTCGTCCCCTTCTCTTCTTGCCCCAAATCCCTCCCAGCATCAGAGTCTTTTCCAATGAGTCAACTCTTCACATGAGATGGCCAAAGTACTGGAGTTTCAGCTTTAGCATCATTCCTTCCAAAGAAATTCCAGGGCTGATCTCTCTCCTTCAGAATGGACTGATTGGATCTCCTTGTAGTCCAAGGGACTCTCAAGAGTCTTCTCCAACACCACAGTTCAAAAGCATCAATTCTTGGGCGCTCAACCTTCTTCACAGTCCAACTCTCACATCCATACATGACCACAGGAAAAACTATAGCTTTGACTAGACGAACCTTTGCTGGCAAAGTAATGTCTCTGCTGTTCAATATGCTGTCTAGGCTGGTCATAACTTTCCTTCCAAGAAGTAAGCGTCTTTTAATTTCATGGCTGCAGTCACCATCTGTAGTGATTTTGGAGCCCCCAAAAATAAAGTCTGACACTGTTTCCACTGTTTCCCCATCTATTTCCCATGAAGTGATGGGACCGGATGCCATGATCTTCGTTTTCTGAATGTTGAGCTTTAAGCCAACTTTTTCACTCTCCACTTTCACTTTCATCAAGAGGCTTTTGAGTTCCTCTTCACTTTCTGCCATAAGGGTGGTGTTATCTGCATATCTGAAGTTATTGATATTTCTCCCGGCAATCTTGATTCCAGCTTGTGTTTCTTCCAGTCCAGCGTTTCTCATGATGTACTCTGCATATAAGTTAAATAAGCAGGGTGACAATATACAGCCTTGACGAACTCCAAGGAGTAAGTGTCTTTTAATTTCATGGCTGCAGTTACCATCTGCAGTGATTTTGGAGCCCCAAAAAATAAAGTCTGACACTGTTTTCACTGTTTCCCCATCTATTTCCCATGAAGTGATGGGACCAGATGCCATGATCTTTGTTTTCTGAATGTTGAGCTTTAAGCCAACTTTTCCACTCTCCCCTTTCACTTTCATCAAGAGGCTTTTTAGTTCCTCTTCACTTTCTGCCATAAGGGTGGTGTCATCTGCATATCTGAGGTTATTGATCTTTCTCCTGGCAATCTTGATTCCAGCTTATGCTTCTTCCAGCCCAGCATTTCTCATGATGTACTCTGCATAAAAGTTAAATAAGCAGGGTGACAATATACAGCCTTGACGTACTGCTTTTCCTATTTGAAACCAGTCTTTTGTTCCATGTCCAGTTCTAACTGTTACTTCCTGACCTGCGTATAGGTTTCTCAAGAGGCAGGTCAGGTGTTCTGGTATTCCCATCGCTTTCAGAATTTTCCACGGTTTATTGTGATCCACACAGTCAAAGACTTTGGCATAGGCAATAAAGCCGAAATAGATATTTTTCTGGAACTCTCTTGTTTTTTCCATGATCCAGCGGATGTTGGCAATTTGATCTCTGGTTCCTCTGCCTTTTCTAAAACCAGCTTGAACATCTGGAATTTCATGGTTTACGTATTGCTGAAGCCTGGCTTGGAGAATTTTGAGCATTTCTTTACTAGTGTGTGAGATGAGTGCAATTGTGCAGTAGTTTGAGCATTCCTTGGCATTGCCTTTCTTTGGGATTGGAATGAAAACTGACCTTTTCCAGTCCTGTGGCCACTGCTGAGTTTTTCAAATTTGCTGACATATTGAGTGCAGCACTTTCACAGCATCATCTTTCAGGATTTGAAATAGCTCAACTGGAATTCCATTACCTCCACTAGCTTTGTTTATAGTGATACTTTATTCAGGCACTCTGAAGTTATTCAGGCACTCTGACTACCATATCTAATGCCTAGTATATTCATAACCTGCATTGTATATTAATCAGGTATTTGATTTAGGTCATACCCAAATAGCCTAGTGGTTTTCCCTGCTTTCTGAAATTTAAGTCTAACTTTTGAAATAAGGAGCTCATGATCTGAGCCATGGTCAGCTCCAGGTCTTGTTTTTGTTGACTGAATACAGTTTTCTGTATTCATCTTTAGCTACGAATAACACAATCTGATTTCAGGATTATCTGATGATGTCCATATTTAGAATTGTCTCATGGGTTATTAGAAAAGGGTGTTTGCTATGACCAGTATGTTTTCTTGACAAAACTGTATTAATCATTGCCATGATTCATTTTGTATTAAAAGGCCAAACTTGCTGTTATTATAAGTATCTATTTACTTCCTACCTTTAGACTCAACAACCATGATGAAAAGAATATCTTTGTGTGTGTGTGTGTTCATTCTAGAAAGTGTTTTAAGAATTCATAGAACCAGTGAACTTCAGCTTCTTCAGCATTAGTGGCTGGAGCATAGACTTGGATTAATGTGATGTTGAATGGTTTGCCTTGAAACTGAACTGAGATCATTCCATTGTTTTTGAGATTGCACTCAAATACTACATTCTGGGCTCTTTTTTGACTGAGTACTGCTCCATTTCTTCTAAGGGATTCTTGCCCACAGTTGAAAATACAATGGTCAGCTGAAATTCTCCCATTTCCAGACATTTAGTTCACTGATTCCTAAAACATCTATGCTCAATCTTGCCATCTCCTGCTCAATCACATCCAGTTTGCCTTGATTTATGGACCTAACATCACAGTTTCCTATGCAATATTGTTCTTCACAACATTGGACTTTACTTTTACCACCAGGCACATCCACATATCATTTTATGCTTTAGCCATGCTGCTTTGTTCCTTCTGGAGCTATTAGTAATTTTCCTCCACTCTTCACCAGTAGCATATCAGATACATTTTGACCTGAGAGGCTCAACTTCCAGTGTCATATCTCTTTGCTTTTTCATATTGTCCACAGGATTTTCCAGTCAAGAATACTTGAGTGAATTGCAATTTCCTTCTCCAGTGGATGGCTTTTTGTCAGATCTCTTCACTATGACCCTTCCATTTTAGGTGGCTCTGCATAGCATGTCTCATAGCTTCACTGAGTTATGAAAGCCCCTTTGACACAATACTGTGTGAAGCAAAAGGCAAGGGAGAAAGTGAAAGATATACCTAACTGAATGTCGAGTTCAGAGAGAAGAGAAAGGAGACATAAGAAGGTTTTCTCAAATGAACAATACAAAGAAATAGAGGAAAACAATAGAATGGTAAAAACTAGACCTCTCTTCAAGAAAACTGGAGATGTCAAGGGAACATTTCATGCAAAAATGGGCATGATACAGGACAGAAACAGTATGAACCTAAGAGAAACAGAAGAGATTAAGAAGAGGTGGCAAGAATACACAGAAGACCTATGAACAAACAGTTTAAATGACCTGGATAACCACAATGGTGTGGTCACTCACCTAGAAGCAAACATCTTGGAGTATGAAGTCAAGAGGACCTTAGGAAGCATTACTATGAACAAAGCTAGTGGAAGTAATGGAATTCCAATTGAGCTATTTCAAATCCTAAAAGAGGATGCTGTTAAATTGCTGCACTGTATATTTCAACAAATTTGAAAAATTCAGCAGTGGTCACAGACTGGAAAAGGTCAGTTTTCATTCCATTCTCCAAGAAAGGCAATGCTGAAGAATATTCAAAGTACTATACAATAACACTGATTTGTCATGCTAACAAGGTTATGCATCAAATCCTTCAAGCTAGGCTTCAGCAGTACTTCAGTCAAGAACTTCCAGATATACAAACTGGGTGTTGAAGAGACAAAGGAACCAGAAATCAAACTGCAAATATTTGTTAGATCATGGAGAAAGTAAGGGAGTTCTAGAAAACATCTACTTCTGCTTCATTGACTATGCTAAAGCCTTTGTCTGTGTGTATCACAACAAACTGTGGAAAACTCTTAAAGAGACCAGAATACCAGATCACCTTACCTGTATGCACATCATGAAACAACAGTTAGAATTGGTCATGGAGCACCAGATGGGTTCAAAATTGGGAAAGGATAATGTCAAGACAGTATATTGTCACTCTGCTTATTGTTATCAAGACAGTATGGTACTGGCACAAAGACAGAAATATAGATCAATGGAACAAAATAGAAAGCCCAGAGATAAATCCACGCACATATGGACACCTTATCTTTGACAAAGGAGGCAAAGAATATACAGTGGATTAAAGACAATCTCTTTAACAAGTGGTGCTGGGAAATCTGGTCAACCACTTGTAAAAGAATGAAACTAGAACACTTTCTAACACCATATACAAAAAATAAACTCAAAATGGATTAAAGATCTCAACATAAGACCAGAAACTATAAAACTCCTAGAGGAGAACATAGGCAAAAACACTCTCTGACATACATCACAGCAGGATCCTCTATGACCCACATCCCAGAATATTGGAAATAAAAGCAAAAAATAAACAAATGGGACCTAATTAAACTTAAAAGCTTCTGCACATCAAAGAAACTATTAGCAAGGTGAAAAGACAGCCTTCAGAATGGGAGAAAATAATAGCAAATGAAACAACCGACAAACAACTAATCTCAAAAATATACAAGCAACTCCTACAGCTCAACTCCAGAAAAATAAATGACCCAATCAAAAAATGGGCCAAAGATCTAAATAGACATTTCTCCAAAGAAGACATACAGATGGCTAACAAACACTTGAAAAGATGTTCAACATCACTCTTTATCAGAGAAATGCAAATCAAAACCACTATGAGTACCATTTCACACCAGTCAGAATGGCTGCGATCCAAAAGTCTACAAATAATAAATGCTGGAGAGGGTGTGGAGAAAAGGGAACCCTCTTACACTGTTGGTGGGAATGCAAATTAGTACAGCCACTATGGAGAACAGTGTGGAGATTCCTTAAAAAACTGAAATAGAACTGCCTTATGATCCAGCAATCCCACTGCTGGGCATACACACTGAGAAACCAGAAGGGAAAGAGACACGTGTACCCCAATGTTCATCGCAGCACTGTTTATAATAGCCAGGACATGGAAGCAACCTAGATGTCCATCAGCAGATGAATGGATAAAAAGCAGTGGTACATATACACAATGGAGTATTACTCAGCCATTAAAAGAATACATTTGAATCAGTTCTAATGAGGTGGATGAAACTGGAGACTATTATACAGAGTGAAGTAAGCCAGAAGGAAAAACATAAATACAGTATACTAACGCATGTATATGGAATTTAGAAAGATGGTAACGATAACCCTGTATGCGAGACAGCAAAAGAGACACTGATGTATGGAACAGTCTTATGGACTCTGTGGGAGAGGGTGGGAAGAAAAAAAAAAAAATGTGTGTACTTATTCAGTTCTTTAGCATCATTCCTTCAAAAGAAATCCCAGGGGCTGATCTCCTTTAGAATGGACTGGTTGGATCTCCTTGCAGTCAAGGGACTCTCAAAGTCTTCTCAACACCACAGTTCAAAGCATCAATTCTTTGGCACTCAGCTTTCTTCACAGTCAACTCTCACATCATTCCCATAGCTTTCAGAATTTTCCACGGTTTATTGTGATCCACACAGTCAAAGACTTTGCATAGGCAATAAAGCCGAAATAGATGTTTTTCTGGAACTCTCTTGCTTTTTCCATGATCCAGCGGATGTTGGCAATTTGATCTCTGGTTCCTCTGCCTTTTTCTAAAACCAGCTTGAACATCTGGAATTTCATGGTTTACGTGTTGCTGAAGCCTGGCTTGGAGAATTTTGAGCATTTCTTTACTAGTGTGTGAGATGAGTGCAATTGTGCAGTAGTTTGAGCATTCCTTGGCATTGCCTTTCTTTGGGATTGGAATGAAAACTGACCTTTTCCAGTCCTGTGGCCACTGCTGAGTTTTTCAAATTTGCTGACATATTGAGTGCAGCACTTTCACAGCATCATCTTTCAGGATTTGAAATAGCTCAACTGGAATTCCATTACCTCCACTAGCTTTGTTTATAGTGATACTTTATTCAGGCACTCTGAAGTTATTCAGGCACTCTGACTACCATATCTAATGCCTAGTATATTCATAACCTGCATTGTATATTAATCAGGTATTTGATTTAGGTCATACCCAAATAGCCTAGTGGTTTTCCCTGCTTTCTGAAATTTAAGTCTAACTTTTGAAATAAGGAGCTCATGATCTGAGCCATGGTCAGCTCCAGGTCTTGTTTTTGTTGACTGAATACAGTTTTCTGTATTCATCTTTAGCTGCGAATAACACAATCTGATTTCAGGATTATCTGATGATGTCCATATTTAGAATTGTCTCATGGGTTATTAGAAAAGGGTGTTTGCTATGACCAGTATGTTTTCTTGACAAAACTGTATTAATCATTGCCATGATTCATTTTGTATTAAAAGGCCAAACTTGCTGTTATTATAAGTATCTATTTACTTCCTACCTTTAGACTCCAACAACCATGATGAAAAGAATATCTTTGTGTGTGTGTGTGTTCATTCTAGAAAGTGTTTTAAGAATTCATAGAACCAGTGAACTTCAGCTTCTTCAGCATTAGTGGCTGGAGCATAGACTTGGATTAATGTGATGTTGAATGGTTTGCCTTGAAACTGAACTGAGATCATTCCATTGTTTTTGAGATTGCACTCAAATACTACATTCTGGGCTCTTTTTTGACTGAGTACTGCTCCATTTCTTCTAAGGGATTCTTGCCCACAGTTGAAAATACAATGGTCAGCTGAAATTCTCCCATTTCCAGACATTTAGTTCACTGATTCCTAAAACATCTATGCTCAATCTTGCCATATCCTGCTCAATCACATCCAGTTTGCCTTGATTCATGGACCTAACATCACAGTTTCCTATGCAATATTGTTCTTCACAACATTGGACTTTACTTTTACCACCAGGCACATCCACATATCATTTTATGCTTTAGCCATGCTGCTTTGTTCCTTCTGGAGCTATTAGTAATTTTCCTCCACTCTTCACCAGTAGCATATCAGATACATTTTGACCTGAGAGGCTCAACTTCCAGTGTCATATCTCTTTGCTTTTTCATATTGTCCACAGGATTTTCCAGTCAAGAATACTTGAGTGAATTGCAATTTCCTTCTCCAGTGGATGGCTTTTTGTCAGATCTCTTCACTATGACCCTTCCATTTTAGGTGGCTCTGCATAGCATGTCTCATAGCTTCACTGAGTTATGAAAGCCCCTTTGACACAATACTGTGTGAAGCAAAAGGCAAGGGAGAAAGTGAAAGATATACCTAACTGAATGTCGAGTTCCAGAGAAGAGAAAGGAGACATAAGAAGGTTTTCTCAAATGAACAATACAAAGAAATAGAGGAAAACAATAGAATGGTAAAAACTAGACCTCTCTTCAAGAAAACTGGAGATGTCAAGGGAACATTTCATGCAAAAATGGGCATGATACAGGACAGAAACAGTATGAACCTAAGAGAAACAGAAGAGATTAAGAAGAGGTGGCAAGAATACACAGAAGACCTATGAACAAACAGTTTAAATGACCTGGATAACCACAATGGTGTGGTCACTCACCTAGAAGCAAACATCTTGGAGTATGAAGTCAAGAGGACCTTAGGAAGCATTACTATGAACAAAGCTAGTGGAAGTAATGGAATTCCAATTGAGCTATTTCAAATCCTAAAAGAGGATGCTGTTAAATTGCTGCACTGTATATTTCAACAAATTTGAAAAATTCAGCAGTGGTCACAGACTGGAAAAGGTCAGTTTTCATTCCATTCTCCAAGAAAGGCAATGCTGAAGAATATTCAAAGTACTATACAATAACACTGATTTGTCATGCTAACAAGGTTATGCATCAAATCCTTCAAGCTAGGGCTTCAGCAGTACTTCAGTCAAGAACTTCCAGATATACAAACTGGGTGTTGAAGAGACAAAGGAACCAGAAATCAAACTGCAAATATTTGTTAGATCATGGAGAAAGTAAGGGAGTTCTAGAAAACATCTACTTCTGCTTCATTGACTATGCTAAAGCCTTTGTCTGTGTGTATCACAACAAACTGTGGAAAACTCTTAAAGAGACCAGAATACCAGATCACCTTACCTGTATGCACATCATGAAACAACAGTTAGAATTGGTCATGGAGCACCAGATGGGTTCAAAATTGGGAAAGGATAATGTCAAGACAGTATATTGTCACTCTGCTTATTGTTATCAAGACAGTATGGTACTGGCACAAAGACAGAAATATAGATCAATGGAACAAAATAGAAAGCCCAGAGATAAATCCACGCACATATGGACACCTTATCTTTGACAAAGGAGGCAAGAATATACAGTGGATTAAAGACAATCTCTTTAACAAGTGGTGCTGGGAAATCTGGTCAACCACTTGTAAAAGAATGAAACTAGAACACTTTCTAACACCATATACAAAAAAATAAACTCAAAATGGATTAAAGATCTCAACATAAGACCAGAAACTATAAAACTCCTAGAGGAGAACATAGGCAAAACACTCTCTGACATACATCACAGCAGGATCCTCTATGACCCACATCCCAGAATATTGGAAATAAAAGCAAAAATAAACAAATGGGACCTAATTAAACTTAAAAGCTTCTGCACATCAAAGGAAACTATTAGCAAGGTGAAAAGACAGCCTTCAGAATGGGAGAAAATAATAGCAAATGAAGCAACCGACAAACAACTAATCTCAAAAATATACAAGCAACTCCTACAGCTCAACTCCAGAAAAATAAATGACCCAATCAAAAAATGGGCCAAAGATCTAAATAGACATTTCTCCAAAGAAGACATACAGATGGCTAACAAACACTTGAAAAGATGTTCAACATCACTCTTTATCAGAGAAATGCAAATCAAAACCACTATGAGGTACCATTTCACACCAGTCAGAATGGCTGCGATCCAAAAGTCTACAAATAATAAATGCTGGAGAGGTGTGGAGAAAAGGAACCCTCTTACACTGTTGGTGGGAATGCAAATTAGTACAGCCACTATGGAGAACAGTGTGGAATTCCTTAAAAACTGGAAATAGAACTGCCTTATGATCCAGCAATCCCACTGCTGGGCATACACACTGAGGAAACCAGAAGGGAAAGAGACACGTGTACCCCAATGTTCATCGCAGCACTGTTTATAATAGCCAGGACATGGAAGCAACCTAGATGTCCATCAGCAGATGAATGGATAAGAAAAGCAGTGGTACATATACACAATGGAGTATTACTCAGCCATTAAAAAGAATACATTTGAATCAGTTCTAATGAGGTGGATGAAACTGGAGACTATTATACAGAGTGAAGTAAGCCAGAAGGAAAAACATAAATACAGTATACTAACGCATGTATATGGAATTTAGAAAGATGGTAACGATAACCCTGTATGCGAGACAGCAAAAGAGACACTGATGTATGGAACAGTCTTATGGACTCTGTGGGAGAGGGTGGGAAGAAAAAAAAAAAAAAAAGAAATGTACTTATTCAGTTCAGTTTAGTAGCTCAGTCGTGTCCGACTCTTGGCGACACCACGAATCACAGCACGCCAGGCCTCCCTGTCCATCAGCATCTCTCGGAGTTCACTCAGACTCACGTCCATCGAGTCAGTGATGCCAGCCATCCTCTGTCATCCTCATCCCCTTTTCCTCCTGCCCCCAATCGCCCCCAGCATCAGAGTCTTTTCCAATGAGTCAACTCTTCGCATGAGGTGGCCAAAGTACTGGAGTTTCAGCTTTAGCATTATTCCTTCCAAAGAACACCAAGGGCTGATCTCCTTTAGAATAGACTGGTTGGATCTCCTTGTAGTCCAAGGGACTCTCAAGAGTCTTCTCCAACACCACAGTTCAAAAGCATCAATTCTTTGGTGCTCAGCTTTCTTCACAGTCCAACTCTCGCATCCATACATGACCACTGGAAAAACCATAGCCTTGACTAGATGAACCTTTGTTGGCGAAGTAATGTCTCTGCTTTTGAATATGCTATCTAGGTTGGTCATAACTTTCCTTCCAAGAAGTAAGCGTCTTTTAATTTCATGGCTGTAGTCACCATTTGCAGTAATTTTGAAGCCCCCAAAAATAAAGTCTGACACTGTTTCCACTGTTTCCCCATCTATTTCCCATGAAGTGATGGGACCGAATGCCATGATCTTCGTTTTCTGAATGTTGAGCTTTAAGCCAACTTTTTCACTCTCCTCTTTCACTTTTATCAAGAGGCTTTTTAGTTCCTCTTCACTTTCTGCCATAAGGGTGGTGTCATCTGCATATCTGAGGTTATTGATATTTCTCCAGGCAATCTTGATTCCAGCTTGTGCTTTTTCCAACCCAGCATTTCTCATGATGTACTCTGCATATAATTTAAATAAGCAGGGTGACAATATACAGCCTTGATATACTCCTTTTCCTATTTGGAACCAGTCTTTTGTTTTGTTATTTTATTCTGGCTATTTTTGTAGTTTCTCTCTGTTCCTTTATTTTTATCTTCCCTTCTTGTTTGATGACTTTCTTTAGTATTTTATTTAGATTTGTTTCTAAAATTTTTGTAAATTTACTATAACTTTCACCTTGTGGTTATGGTGAGGTACACATTTTGCATCCCTTATATTTAACAGTCTATTTTAAGTTGATATCAACTTAAATTTATACACACTCCAAAATTCTATGTTTTTATTCCTCTTATTTTATGCTTTTTCATGTCACATTTTATATCTTTTTATTTTATTTATCCTTTGGAAATTATTGTAGTCTTAATTAACTTCACTGATTTTATTTTTAAACCTTGGTAGTAGCTTGGCACCCCACTCCAGTACACTTGCCTGGAAAATCCCATGGACGGAGGAGCCTGGTGGGCTGCAGTCCATGGGGTCGCTAAGAGTTGGGCACGACTGAATGACTTCACTTTTACTTTTCACTTTCATGCATTGGAGAAGGAAATGGCAACCCACTCCAGTGTTCTTACCTGGAGAATCCCAGGGATGGGGGAGCCTGGTGGGCTGCCGTCTATGGGGTTGTACAGAGTTGGACACAACTGAAGTGACTTAGCAGCAGTAGCTTTACAAGTGATCAATCCAGTAATTTACTGTATATTTATTTACTTTTACCAGGGAGATTTTTACTTTCATATATTTTATTATAATTAAGTACTGCTATTTCATTTCATATTGAAGAAGTCCCTTTAACATTTTTTTGTAAGTCTGATCTACAGTAATGAACTCCTTTAGTTTTTGCTTGTCCAGAATACTCTTTATCTGTCCTTTAATTCTGAATGATAACCTTGCTCTCTGTGTGTGCTTAGTTACTCAGTTGTGTCCAACTCTTTGTGACTCCACAGACAGTAGCCCACCAGGCTCCTCTGTCCATGGGGATTCTCCAGGCAAAAATATTGGAGTGGGTTGCCATGCCCTCCTACAGGGGATGTTCCCAACCCAGGAATCGAATCCAGGTCCTCACATTGTAGGCAGATTCCGAGCCACTAGGGAAACCCAAGAATACTAGAGTTGTGTAGCCTATCCCTTCTCCAGGGGAACTCTTGACCCAAGAATCCAACTGGGGTCTCCTGCATTGCAGGCAAAGGATTCTTTATCAGCTGGGCTAACTGGGATACACGATAACCTTGCTAGGTAGAGTATTTTCAGTTGGAAGTTTATTTATTCATATGTTTTCTTTTCAGCACTTTGAATATGTCATGCCACTCCCTCAAGCTTGCAAAATTTCTGCTGAGAAATATGCTGATAGACTTATTGATAATTCTCTTTTATGTAACAATCTGCTTTTCTCTTACTACTTTTCAGATTCTCTCTTTACTTTAACTTTTGACATTTTAATTATAATGTGTCTTGGTGTCAATTTTATTTGAAACCCTCTGTGCTTCCTCTATCTGGATATCTGTTTCTTTCCCTTCATTGTGAAAGTTTTCAACCATTATGTCTTCAAACAAGTTGTCTGCCCCCTTCTCTCTTCTCTTTTTGGACACCTCTAATGCTATTATTATTCCACTGCATACTATCTTATAGGTCCCATGAGTTATCTGTATTTAAAAAATATATATTTTTTCTTTTTACTGCTCTGAATTAGCTGCATTGTTTAGTCTTTCAGCTCACTGATTTGTTCTTCTCCTTCACACAGCCTGATTTTGAACCCCTCTATTTTTCAGCTCAGTTATTTGCCAGCTCTGCAGCATCTGTTTTGTACCCTCTTATGTTTTCTGTCCTCTGTTGAAGTTCTCACTGTATTCGTGTCATCTTCTCCCAAGCTTATTGAGCATCCTTGTGACCATTGTTTTAAATTTTTTATCAATTTTTTATTACTTATCTCTGCATCAAGGTTTTTTTGAGATTTTTATTTCTTTTAGAACGTTATTCTTTTCCCTTATTTTGCTTGATTCTCTGTTTTTGTGTCTATATATTAGGCAAAATAGCTATCTGTCTTATTCTTGAAAGAGTGACTTTGTGTAAGAGATAAAATTTCTTGTTCAACCTTGCCCTTGCTCTTGTTTGATTGTAGAAAACTTTGTGAATATCTAAACTTCTCTATTAGTTCTGATATGTCCCTCTTACTGAGGGTGCACTGAGACCTGTCAGTTCACCAAGAAGAGGATGCACATTTAGCACCTAGTTTTAGACTATTGAAAGCCATATATATACACAGTCCTATGGGGTTTCAATTGTAATCTCTAGTGGCCTTCATTCCAGGAAATCTGGAGGTGTCTCCTGGATGACACTGGTAAAAAATTGTGACACTAAACATATATATATATATATATATATATATATATATATATAGTTCTCTCTTTCTGGGAGAACTTTTTAGCTGTAGTAAGGCTACAGGGGTGCACAAGGATGATATCTTACTGCTTACATTCTCTAGAATGCCTCCGTAGCTTCTGGATGTATGGGAAAGCTGAAGCCTATACCTTAGGCTACAGCTCTAGGCTATATAAACAGGCCTTTCATTGTTTTATTTTTTATTTATTTATTTTCCAGAAAACAGGAGTTATGTTTTAGTCAGTTGTGTATGCAATACCCCGGATGGAGGCCTGCCAAGTACTGTCTCTCTGATTGTTACAGTCTGGGCAACTCAAGAATGTCAGCCCCCTTGGCCACCAAGTAAGGCAATCAAGTATCTTCTATGTGGATTGTATGTGTCCAGTGGTTTTAGTTAGGCAGCCGGAGAGTATAGGGGACAAGGCACATTCACTAGCTTCAGAAAGGCAGCAGGAAAATGTCTTGACCATGTACACCTATGAGTTTCAGTAATGCATTGATGTGTTAGTGCTTTGCCTATGCACATGTGAATTTTAGGCTGGAAGATGGAAAATGCCATGATCGGTCAGTTCCAACAAGGAATTGGGGAGGTGTTGCATCTGTGGGTACTCTCCAGCTTTAGTAAGGCAATGGGATAGCATCCCAGTCTATTGCCCCTCTATGTCTTAGCAAGGCTGTGAAATGGTATTACCTCTGAGCTCACTTACCTATGCTAGTAGGGCAGGTGGAGAGTGAAATAATGGTATCTGCCAGTACCCCTGCCGCCCAGGAGAGTTTCAACTATTCCTTGATATTCAACAGATATTTTTGGATGAATTTCCTTCACATAGAGTCTAGAAGCTTTCAAACTATTTTCTCACTGGATCTCAGAGTAAGTGGGACTGCATGTGAACCTTTTAAAAAGAGGGTCTCAATTTCTTAAAGTATTTCTGTGGGTGCTTAGTCACTCAGTCATGTCTTTGTGACCCCGTGGACTGTAGCCCGCCAGGTTCCTCTGTCCATGGGCTTCTCCGGGCAAGAATATTGGTGTATGTTGCCATTTCCTCCTCCAGGGGATCTTCCCAACCCAAGGATTGAGCCTGCATCTCCTGTGTCTCCTGCATTGCAGGCAGATTCTTTATCTACTAAGCCATCAAGGAAGCCCCTTGAATTTTAGTTCTGTTGGTTTCCTAAGGCAGATATTTTGGGGCTTCATTTCTCCACTACAGATTCCAAGAGCATCAACCCCTCACTCCTCCAGGGGAAGCACCAGACTGGTAAGATTCCTCCATATTTTATATCGCATGTCACCGCCCCAGAGGTTCACAGTGAGACCGTCTTTGCTTTGTCTTGATGTGGTCCTTTAACCCTTTCTTGTGAAGAAGCAGTTCATCTATTTTTTTTGGATCTTTTTCAAAGGGGAATAATTCACATGTAGCTGTAGATCTGGTGTGTCCATGGGAAGAGATGCGTTCAGGATCTTCCTATGCTGCCATCTTGGACCCCTCCACTTAATTTTATTCCTTTCTGTTCTTTTAATATTTTCTTTTTCCTGTTTGTATTCACTCTCTTTTCTTTGTAAATTTAGCTTATTCTTCTATTCCTAGTTCCTTAAATTGGGAGCTTAGATCATTTATTTAACACTGTTCTTCTTTACTAAGTATTAATGTTATAAATTTCCCTTAAATCACTGCTTCTGCTATTTTCCACATTTTTGTTATACAGAGCTTTCACTTTTATTCAACTTAAAATATTTTATAACTTTCTTTGTTACTTCCTTTTTAACCCTTCAGTGATTTAGACATAAATTATTTAATCCCCAAATATTTAAAGCTTATCAAATATTGCTTTTGTATTAATGCTATTATATATTATAGTTTAAGAAAAGACTTTGAATAGTTTCTAGTCTTTTAGATTCATTAGTGGTTTTCATGGCCCAGAATACTATTTATCTTGGTGAATGTCCCAGGTGTATTTGAAAAGAATTTCTATTTTTATGTCATAGTTATGCTGTATAAATGACAATTTAGTTCATTTTTTGACATTTTGATTCAATCTTCTATACTTTTATTACTTTTCTATCTACTTGCTCTATTGATTGTGGAAAGAGATGATGATGTTTCCAACTATAATTGTAGAATTGTTTATTTCTTATTTTAGTTCTATCAGTTTTTCTTTCATTTACTTTGAAACTCTGTTACTAAGGAACCTAAATAACTCTGTTATTTAGGAACCATGACAGTTATTGGAGAATTGATTTTTCACAATTGCTTAATGTCTCTTGTTATCCTTAGTAATAGTCATTGTTCTGGAGCCTACCATTTCTCATATTAATATAGTTATTCCAGACTTCTTTTGATTATTGTTTGCATGGTATGTAGTTTTACATTTTCTTAGACTTTTGGCATATATGTGACTTTATACTACAGCTGAGTATCTTTTATACAGCTTATAGTTGAGTCTTTTTTATTCTTTACACAATCAGGTAAAATCTGTCATTAGATCTCTTTTTAGGTCATTTACTTTCTATGCAGTTATTTATATCAGTTTCTTTAGCTCTAATATTTTATTACTCATTTTCTCTTTTTTCTTTCTGTTTTTTTGCCCATTTATTCCCACTTTATTATTTTTCATTATATAAATAAGTTTTAGGATTTCATTTTAATTTACACACTAAGCTTCTGGTGATACTTCTTTGTATTATTGCTTCATTCTTTGCTTTAGGGATTACAACATACATATGCCTAACCTTTTGCAACCTAATTTTCTTAATATTTTAGTACTTCACATGAAATTCAGATGTCTTAAAAACATGTAAGACTCCTTATTATTACCACTCTCCTTTATTTTATATTTGTCAAATATATCTATATACATTTAAACCTACTGTCAGTGTGGTAATTTTTATTTTTAATATTTATGTGTATATTTACAAATAAAAAATAAAAATTACCACATGATAGTAGGTTTTTATTATATATAGATATAATAGTTTGAAAACTAAATATTTAGGTGTATATTTAGAGACTTCCCCAGTGGCTCAGTGGTAAAGAATCTGCTTGCAGTGCAGGAGCCGCAGAAGACTCAAGTTCAGTCCTTGGGTCAGGAAGATAACCTAGACGAAAGCATGGCAATCCACTCCAGTATTCTTGCCTATAGAATCCCATGGACAGAGGAGACTTGTGGGCTATTGTCCAAAGGGTTGCAAAGAGTTGGGCACAACTAAAGAGACTTAAACACACATGCGCATGTGCACATCTGAAAAAATATACACATAAATATTACAAAAATAATAGTTATATATTTACCCAGGCACTCATCACCCAAGTCATGGAACTCCCTAGTTGAGTTTCACTATTGGAAATAGCACAAGAGGAAAGATAAAAATAAAATATGGATACCCCCTGCCCTCTTTGGAACATGTGGTCTCCTTTTCTTTACTCCTGTGGCTAGAAAGATGAGATTTCAATTGGAGATTTAGTTGACAGCATGCTCACTGCTACACAGCCTCATGACTGGAGAGTTCCTTCAAAGCAAAGTTGCAAAAGAAACAAAAAATTGAGAATCCCACACACATACAGCTTGGTTCTCGTATTTTTTTACTTTTACCTATAAATCACTTGTAAGGGTCCTCAGGTAGTTGATTTTTTGCTTCTTATCCAGTTGCTTAGTAGAAGACACAGGCTAAAGAAGGTATACTTGACTGAAAGAAACATAATCCCATGTATGTTTCCCAGCATGAGAAAAAGATTTATGTCAAAATGAAAAACTACTCATGTTACATGTAAAATAGAGCACATGACATATTGATTTCATATAAGACTTTGGATTTATGCAGTAAACAAGATACACAAGCTTTATGTAAATTTAATGAAAAACATAGTATTTAAATTGAAATGTGCTGTGTGAGGAAAAAACATTTTTTGTGTGTGAATTGCTAGGAACCAGATAAACTGGATATCATGTGAATCTATAGAAAAAGTTTCTCCTTGACCTTTCTGAGTAAATTTTACTGCTATGATGTGTACCCCATAGTTATTTAAAGAAATTATCTTTACTAAAAAATACAGGTGAAAAACAAAAGGACATGCTTAAATGGAGTTTTCATGATTTGACATAAACTGATTCTGGCTCTTAAATATTTTATTAATTTGTTTTTTAAATGATGCAAAAAAATACATACAGTGAAATTACAGAGATCAGAGTTTAGGATTTAAACTTTCAAAGGAAAGATGTACAACAAGCATAAATGCTATATCTATAACAGAGTGGTTTGACCTCTGTAAACCTTGTTTTCTTTTTTTAAAATTTTATTTTATTTATTTATTTTTTTAATTAATTTTATTTTATTTTTAAACTTTACATAATTGTATTAGGGAGGAGGGTTCAGGATGGGGAACACATGTATACCTGTGGTGGATTCATTTTGATAAATTTTATTTTATTTTTAAACTTTACAATATTGTATTAGTTTTGCCAATATAGAAATGAATCCGCCACAGGTGTACCTGTGTTCCCCATCCTGAACCCTCCTCCCTCCTCCCTCCCCATACCCTCCCTCTGGGTCGTCCCAGTGCACCAGCCCCAAGCATCCAGTATCATGCATCGAACCTGGACTGGTGACTCGTTTCATCATCTCTAAAAATGGAATAATAACTTTACTCTTTGTTAAATTTATTTGGCAGGTTATATAAGCAAGCATTTACAAAGTACTTCACCATGCTTCTAGTGCTTGATGCTCAGTAAATGACTGTTGATGTCATTATTATATTCTAGTATTGTATCAGATACTAGGGAAATGAACCATAATGAAAACACATACCAAGTCTGAAGAAACAAGTAGAAAAACATACTAGTGAAAAGCTATGTAACCACATTGTAATCAAGTTATTGAATTACAACACAATAATTGTAGAAGCTTTAATATAATAAATGCAACTGAATGTGGAGATGGAAGCAAAAGGCCATTTTATTATGTATGTTATCTCACACTATCTACATGAGGTTTTCCATCAATATGAAAAAAGATTACGTAAAATGTTTAAAAAATGAGATCTCATCAATGTTGGGGTAAGAAAAATCTCTAAGGTATATCATTATGAAGATGCAGAGATACAAATGATTGTATGCTGATTATGCTGCCATTTGAGTAAAATGAAATACACTCATGCACATATATATGATTATTATTGTAATGATACGTAGAGAAAAACCACAAACAGTATTTGTCCTGGAGGAGAGATGGAGTACAGTAACAAAACAGAGATTTGCTTTTCAACTTAAAGTTTTCAAAATATTTTCCATTACTTTATATTGTGTCTTATGTTATTAGAATTTTAATAACACAGTTAGGGAAAATATAATGTTGGAAAATATAATGTTGGAAAGTATTTTTATGTATTAATAAAATGTATATAGAGTAGTAATTCAATAAAGGCTAATATTTTAAGCACCTAATTAATAGTATCATTTAATTAAAGAGTTCCTTCTAAGATCCATTAGCTAATTACATTTTTTATTTATTATTATCATCCTTCCAAAATTCTTGGTGAATTTCCAGAACTTCCTTAAGGTGTCAGAAATATTCATTGATCTGCATACAGACTAAACTATTATCAAATGTCTTACAATTTTCCAATATTTCTACCATTCCTTTCATTTTTCCTGTAGTTTGCTAAGCTCAGAATGACATTCTCTGCTTCCTTTATGACTATTCTATACATGAATGAAGTAGGGATTTCTGAGACTCCAAAATCCAAGGGCTTTACTTCAATAAACTTTGCTCAGGTAACCATGCGTTTCTCCAACTAGGTCACCTGGACTCTGGATTGAGGCCACTGCTTCATCTTTGCTGCTCTAAGACATACATTGGGTCTCTTGGACTTTTCCAATATTTTAGTTTGACTTCTTCTGCATGGCAGCATGGCATGAACCTATTTTATGTATGTGTATTTTGTCACAAATATGTATATATTTTTAAAATATGTATATATAAATTATAAATACACATATGTGTATACATATACATATATATGTAATTTCAACCTAAAGCACATTGGGCCTCTTATAGCACTCATGATTTTAAAGTAAGTTGTTAAACTATAGGAGTTTGTAGCAGACACAGCAGGCTGCCTATTAAATACTCATTTTCTCTTTGTGCTTACTAAGACAGCCCCAGTTCTAATTGGGGTGACATTATGCTTTGCTAAAAATATGCTTTTTACCAGCCCATCTGGGTGCTAGGTAACAGCGATGTTGCACATTTCTGTACAGGGCCACCCCCTCAGTCATTCAGGGTTTCAAGCGAATGTTTTGTGGGCCTCTCTTTCTATAAACAGTTTGATTAAAAATATGTTACAGACTTCTGGTGAGCTGCATTAGACATATTTCTCCTGATGAATGCAACTGAAAATCCTGATTATTATATATAAAACAAACATAGAAAGATGCTGAATGGTGAAGAAAAGTAGATAGCCTGTCTAGGAATATGGTAACATAGGGATGATATAAGGTAGTAAATTCTTTTGGTTTTCTCTGTCTTGTATATACCAGACTGTGAAGCCAACCACCCGGAAATATCAATGGACACATATTTAAGAAAAATAAATAAAAAATAAACAAGAAAAGCCTGCTTTCTCTGTTAAAGGGCCAAGAAAGGATAGACATGCAAGGAAAAATGTCTTGGAAATAACCACTCTACTCCAGTAAAACAGCACATAAAAAAAAAAAAAAAAGGAAGTACTCCACTCTCAATTCCATCAGCAAAAACTGAGTGGAAAACCAAAATTTCACAAGGTGTCCCAAACTCCTGGTCAGGGTAACGTCAGAGAAGGCATGGTCAGGAGCCAGCACCTTCCTCACCAAAGATCTTGGAGTGTCTTAATAAGTTCACCACTCTGTTCAGACTAAGTTGACAGCAGAAAGGAAATCTATAGATCTCTCCCACCCATGAGTAACAAAAAGCCTCTTTCCTGACTGCTTGGAGGGATGGCAGAGGGGCTCTTATGGAGAGTTAAATTTCTACTAAGACTTACTGAGAACAGTGCTACCTTCTCCATGGTATCAGTGGAGGCCACGTGCAGAACAGTAAAAGAACATCTCTGTCCTTCCTAGCCAGGTTGATATAAGTGGCTGCCTAGATAGGAAGGAATTTGGTCTACATATAAACACCTCTAAGGAATGTGTTTTTTTTTTATTTTTTTTTCCACTTTGGCTATAGGGCTTTTATTCAGTCAAAATGAGTGTGACAAAACCCAAGATGGGCCAGGTGGCCCCATCTCCCCTCCCTTAGATCCACACTTCCCTGGGGATAGGGGATCCCAGGAGGAAGGGGGTGTGGAGACGACACTACAGGGACCAAGGGGCACTGCCTGGGAGGTTTGAGGTGCCCGGGTCTCAGGCCCAGCATTGTGTAATTCACCTTCCTCTCTCTCTCTCTTTTTTTGATTTTATGTTTGTTCTTTTTTTTAAAGGAAAACATTAGTTTAGTTCCAAGTCATGTGAGTACAAGCAGAGGTGAAGGGGGGCCTTGGCCCAAGGTGGGAGCTCCTGCAGGAACCCCTCTGGGTCCTTGGAGGGGTTTCTTGCTGAGGCTACTGTAGGTCTTGACAATCGGAAAGTCAGTCAGGACAGAAATGCAGGGAAGCCCCTATGTGAATTCCCACATGAAAGGAGAAATCTTGCCTTTGACCTGAGAATGGGGGGGTTGCTCCCTCCAGAACCTGCCAGACACTGGCTACTGTCCTGAGGGAGCTTGTTGGGCAGCCAGTCCTCCATTCAGGATGCCAGGGCCTATGTCCTAGGGTGGCAGGGAAGCGTGGGCCTTGGCCTCCAATGTCATCTCCTCCAGAAGGCTGAACCCCAGAAGCAGCAGCATGGAGAGCTGGGTCTCCTCACACAGGGGGAGGGCCTTGGGGGAACAGCTGTTCCAGTTCCTTCATGTCCACACATTTCCTGCCTTGGCCCAGCTGGCCTCTCTCTCCCTGTCCCACCCCATTCAGGGCTAGGACACCAGGGTCCCTCTGGCTCCAGGGGCCCTAAGTTGGAGAGAGGTGGTTTTCCACACCCTTACACAAGAGGACCCTGCCCCTTTGGCCAAATAAGAGGAAGAGGACACAAAAGATGATGCAGGTGACCTCGATGTGGATGCTGATGACAATGCCCATGGTGGGTGTCTAGTTGGTGGCCCCCTCTTTCCGACAGTCACATAGTGGGCTTAAGGATGCCCTTTTAGATGCTCCCCTCAAAGACAAAAAGCAGACTGTGGCATTGCCATCCCCATGCTGGCTGTAGGCAAGCAGCTTCACATCGTACACTGCAGTGGGGTCAAGCTGGCTTAGGCTATAAGAGAAGACAGTTCCAGGCAGCAGGATGGGGCCTGTGAAGGGGGCCTTGCTTGCTGGGTGGTAAAAACACCTTGAAGCTGCCCTCTTGCTAGGCCAACGGGTGCCAGGGCTCCCACAGCAGCTACAGGGTGGAGCTGCCCAGGACCCTCACTGACAGTTGAGGGGGGAGTTGCAGTTCACCTAGAGTGCTGGCCAGGGTGGGAGTGAAGGCTGAACTGGACCCGCCTCCCCGCCCCCCGCCCCAAGGTGTGTAGACTTTGATGTAGAAACTGTAGGCAGTGGAAGGCTCCAGGTGGCTCACCAGGTGCTGGAAGGTGTTCTTGCTGATGACTTCCTGATGCTCCAGCTCTGGGGAGTCGGCAGCCTTCCTGATGTATAGACTCACAATCTCCTTGGTCTTCACCAGGGTCTTGGTCCAGGACACGTGGACCTCAGTGGACAACAAGAGACCACCTGCAGCCCCTCAACCCACAGCAGAGTCAGTTTGACGCTGGCTTAAGAGAAGCTGGCACTGTTCTCAGCCACACACTGGTAAACAGCCTCATCTTCCGAGCGATTCCAGAAATGATCAGGGCCTCTGGGCTCCAGCACCTGTCCATTCTTCAACCACATCACATGAGGGGGCGGCTCACCCTGGGCTTGGCAGGTGAACATGGCTGTAGTCCCAGCCAGCCTGGAGATGGACTGGGGGTGCTGGACAAACTCTGCTGGGGCTTGCACCACCAGCCGGATCTGGGCCCTTCTCCTCACCCAGGTGCCGGGCCTTTTGGCCGTGTAGACATAAAGATGCCTGAGCACTGGACAGTCACGTCTGAGATGATGAAGTTCCCCATGCCTGGCACCTGGGTGCCCTCCACCCTGATGGGGTGTTCATGCAGGGGACTCCAAGACACAATGGGTGCAGTAACACACTCAAGCACAGCAGTCTGGTGCACAGTTAGGGTGAGGCTCTCAGGCCCTACAAGGACTGTAGGCTCCTTGCAGGCCCTGGAGCCCAAGCCTGTCACAGTGAAGATGCCTCTGTCCTTGGATCGAAGGCTGGTTATCTGAAGCACCCTCTTGGGCTGCAGCATGTACCTCTCCTCGTCCGTGTCATTGGGGACTTTGTTCTTCTCCCAAGTGATGAAGGGTTTGGGGAGCACATGGATTTGGCACTGAAAGCGGAACACACTGCCCTCCTCACCCTCAGTGGCCTAGGGATACACGTGGAAGTCTGCCATGGTTGCAGCCTGGATTCAAGCCTTCCGACTGACCACCAGCCCAAACCAGTTCTTAGCCACCCACGTATAGTCCCCCTCATCTGAAGGGCTACCTCCTCCATCCAGCAGGAAGTGGCGGATCATCAAGGACCTATTGGCCAGCACAGGGGAGTGGGGACTGTCCAGCAGCTCCACCCCATTCTTCTTCCAGGTGATTAGCACTGGAGGAGTCCCCTCCACCTCGCAACCCAGTATTAAAACGGGCTGCCCAGGGATGCAACATCACTGCTTGGCTCCACAGCAAATGCCAATTCAACAGAGTGGTCAAGACCTTCACTCACTGCAGGCAAGAGCAGCATCAGTAGCGGCAGCAGGAGCCAGGACAGCAGCTCCAGAGCGTGGTGCACTGAGCAACAGTGGGGCTCATGTTCTGCTAGACTCAGCAACGCCCAGCTCTGGGGCCTCTAGCAGGCTCACAGTGCTCCATGGGGCCAGTGCCAGGGCTGAGCCCGAGGGGCTGGGGGCTGGGGCCACATGCTTGCCTAGGAGTGCTGAGGGTGCAGGGGGAGCACTGCCCCTTGAGCCGTCTTGTACCCTGGTGATCAGAAATGTATTTTGAAGAAAGAAACCTCAAGTATTAATAATTGAGTCCACCAAGACCCCAAGATATAAAATCAAAACCCTAAAATTAATTGCATTTCTATATACTAGCAGTAAACTTGCAGAATCCAAAAATAAAATGCAATATCATTTACAACTCAAAAGAAAAAGAAAGAAAGAAAGAAACCCAGAGGTTTAAATCTAACAAAACACATGCAGGTAAACTAAAAACTATAAAATGCGAATGAAGGAAAGAAAAAACTATCTAAAAGATGAAATACATTACGCCTCAAAAAGAACCTAAATAAATGGTGAGACATACCATGGATTGAAGGGATTTAGCAAAGTTAAGATGTCAATTCTTTGAAAATTATTACACAAGTTTATCCTATCAAAATGTGAGCAATTTTTTTTTTAATAGGACAGTTTATTCTAAAATTTCTATGGGAAGTCAAAGGAACTACAATAGCCAACATTCTGGTAAAGTAGATTAACAGAGTTATTCAAGATTTATTACATAGCTTCAGTAGTCAAGACGGGACTTGGGATAGACAGACAGATCTATTGTGTAGAATGGAGAATTCAGAAACAGTTCTATA
Source organism: Bos mutus (assembly GCF_027580195.1). NCBI lineage: Eukaryota > Metazoa > Chordata > Mammalia > Artiodactyla > Bovidae > Bos > Bos mutus. The sequence goes on from NC_091618.1 coordinate 60,846,074, forward strand.
CATTTACAACCAACTGATTTTTGACAAAGGTGAAAAACACTTCAACAAATTGTGCTGGAGCAATGTATATTCATACTAAAGAATTATACCTCAGCTTAAACTTCAAAACTTACGCAAAAAATTAGCATGGAATGAATGATAGATTTAAGTGTAAAACTATAAAAGTATAAAACTTAAGAGATAAGATAACATAGAGAAAATATTCTGGACTCAGGGCTTGTTGAAGAGTTCCTAGACATGACATCGAAACCACAATCCATTAATGAAAAAATAGACATCTGATTTTATCATAATTAAAAACTTAATCCATTTAAGGTTTAGAACTTGGTGAAGAGTTCATTGATATGACACCAAAACCATAATCTATTAATTAAAAAATAGAATCTAACTTTATCAAAATTACAAACCTAATCCAACTGGAAATGGGAAAAGCCATAAAGGGATATTTTATTGAAGAGAATTTTTAGATGGTAAATAAGCAAAGAAAAGATGTTTAACATCACTAGCCATTCAGTTAAGTTTAGTTCAGTTCAGTCACTCAGTCGTGTCCAACTCTTTGTGATCCCATTAATCGCAGCTCGCCAGGCCTCCCTGTCCATCACCAACTCCCGGAGTTCACTCAGACTCACATCCATCGAGTCAGTGATGCCATCGAGCCATCTCATCCTCTGTCGTCCCCTTTCTCCTCCTGCCCCCAATCCCTCCCAGAATCAGAGTCTTTTCCAATGAGTCACCTCTTCAAATGAGGTGGCAAAAGAGAATGGCAATTTTATACCACAATGGAATATCACCACACACTTTGTAGAACAGCTAAAGTTAGCAACAGTGACTAAATATCAAACCCTGGCAAGGATACAGAGAAATTGGATCTCTTATACATTGCTGGTGGGAATGTGAAATAATACTACCATTCTGGAAAATAGTTTGACCGTCCCTTAAAAAATAGGTTAAACTTACACTTAACAAATGACCCAGAAATTATTTGGGCTTCCTTGTGGCTCAGATGGGAAAGAATCTGCCTGCAATGTGGGATACCTTGGTTCAATCTCTGGGTTGGGAAGATCCCTGGAGAAGAGAATGGCTACCCATTCCAGTATTCTGGCTTGGAGAATTCCATGGACAGAGGTGCCTGGCAGGCTATAGTCCATGAGGTCGAAAAGAGTCGGACATGACTGAGCAACATTCACTCAGACTCACTGGGCAATTATCTCAGCAAAATTAAATCTTATGTCCACATAAAAATCTACACATGGTTTTTCATAGAAGGCCTTTTTGGAGTGGTCAAAACTGGAAACAACTCATAAATTAATGGTTAAACATCTGTGATACTCTGGAATTTCACTTAGAAATAAAATTGATTAAATTACCAACTTGAAAAGATCTCAAGGGCATTGTGTTGAGTGAAAAAGGTCAATCTCAAAATGGCCACACACTACTTAAGTATATTTATATAACATTCTCTAAAAAAAATTATAGTGCTGGCAAAGGAATTAGTGATTGCCAAGAGTTATGAAATGTTGGGGGAGAGGTGTGTGTATATAAGGATAAAAAGGTAACATGAGAGGATCACAGATGTAGAAAACAATCCTATGGTTACCAAACTGGGGAAAGGGAGTTGGGATGAATTGGGAGATTGGGATTGGCATATACATACTGCTATATACAAAATGGATAACTAATAAGGGCCTGCTGTATAGCACAGGGAACTATACTCAATACTCTGTAATGGCCTAAATGTGAAAAGAATCTAGAAAAGAGTAGATATACATATTACTGATTCGCTTTGCTGTACACCTGAAACTAACATAGCATTATAGATCAACTGTACTCTAATAAAAATTAGTAAAAAAGATAATGAGGAAAAATTTGTGGTGATGGAATGGTTCTGAATCGTGATATAGTGTGGTGGTGATTACATGAACTTATCCCACTTCAGTACTCTTGCCTGGAAAACCCCATGGGCGGAGGAGCCTGGTAGGCTGCAGTCCATGGGGTGGCTAAGAGTCGGACACAACTGAGCGACTTCACTTTCACCCATTGGAGAAGGAAATGGCAACCCACTCCAGTGTCTTGCCTGGAGAATCCCGGGGATGGGGGAGCCTGGTGGGCTACCGTCTATGGGGTCGCACAGAGTCAGACACAACTGAAGTGACTTAGCAGCAGCAGCAGCAGCATGCATGTAGTAAAAAGACAATGAAACATACAATCCATCAAAGTCAAATCCTTGGATTTGATATTGTACTATAATTATACAAGATGTAACACTTGGGGAAACTTGGATGAAGGGTATGGCACACGTCCCTGTATTATATTTGCAACTTTCTACAAGGCTTTTATTTTTTCAAAATAAGAATGCATATTGATATATATTATATACATACATATTATATGGATGTGCATTAAAAACATATAATGTTATAAATAATGTATATCATATAAAGCATATTATATATAATTGATTTAATGTGCCCATGTAAAGTATACTGATATATCAATTGATATATATGATAGTGTGAAAAGAGAGGTTGTTACATATTTTTTACTATCCAATCAGTATATATGAAGATTCTTCATGAATCCCACCCAATATGAGGTGTGGTAATACATGGTGTCTACTTTCCTTACAAATGGTCTTACTGAAGGACCCTAGTTTACTCTTGAGCTTTTTCCTCTGCTCCTTTTTTATAAAAATAGGAGTTTTCTGGGGAACCTAATACATAGTTTATGCCTCTCAAATGCTCTGCTTTCGGTATTGACTTTACTTGGTTCCCTTCTTGATGTGTGTTGTTTTCTTTATGAGATTAAATTTTCTCTTTGTTCACTGCCATATTCCCTGGATCTAGAACATATTAAGAAATCACAGTAAAATTTTCTGTGACTGGATGTATAAATATGCGCTAAAGAAATTAAACAAATTTTTTTCATAGGTGCCAACAAAGTATAAGATGTTCTATGTTGGGTCTCAGAAGGATGTATATGTCTCAAATGAAAACACATAAATGGCTTCACCATCCCTTTTTTCTTTTTTAACACTTATTTTTAAAAAAATTTTGTTGACATACAGTTGATTTACAATGCTGTACATTTTTTTAAATTAAGTAATCCTTTGATTGATTAATGAGACATTGTACCTTTGCTTGTTTTCTGTAGTAAATATTTACAGGAAAACTCAAATTATTAATCAAACAGGAATATCTTTTAAGCATTTAAATAAACAAAAAGAACCATGTTGAGATAAATTTCTAAATCCAAAAGTTTTGGAGGAAACAGTAAGGATGAAACAAAAGGAATGCATATGTATTTTCATTTTATTTATTTATTTACCTGTGCCAGGTCTTATTTGCAGCACATGGAAGCTTTTTTAGTTGCTGAATGTGGAATTTTAGTTCCCTGCCCAAGGACCGAACCTGGCGTCCCTGAATTGGGAGTGTGGATTTTTAGCCACTGGACCACCAGGGAAGTCCCAGGAATATATATTTTTAAAATAAAAGAATGTAGAGAAATGAAGAGGAAGAAGGAAAACAAAAACTGAAATACAAGAGGCAGAATGATAGACAGGCTGTACAATGCTCACCCTCATCTTAGTCATCCATAACTCTTGCATAATGAAAAGCTTTTATGTAACAACATAAGAGATTCATCCCGCAGGACATGATTCAGTACAACAAAAATAAAATAAAGGTAATTAGTTCAATGATTTTTCAAGGAGAAACTGGCTGTTCTGCATTGTGCCATGTTGTGATATGCCTGTAGGAGGGACAATAAAATAGGGAAAGAAAAGATAAATGAAAAATGAACTTAATTAAAAATACATGTCGTCTCCAGACAAACTGATTTAAATCATCCAAGTTGTAGAAAAACAATTTTAAGCATGCAACAATTTATAGAATACTGTTTGTTAATCTGACCTAAGAAATCTAATGAAGATGACCTTTCCAATCAAAGGCCAAGGGAAACTTTGTTTTATAAAATGTTGTATAAAATTATCCATGTGGACTCCCCTGGTGGTTCAGCAGTTCAGACTCCATGCTTCTACTGCTGAGGTCATGAGTTCCACCCTTGTCCTGGAAACAAGATTCTGCATGCCAAGGGACAGGAGGCTTCCCAGTTGGCACAGCAGTAAAGAATCTGCCCACCAAAGCAAGAGACATGGGTTCAATCCTTGGCTTGGGATGATCCCCTGGAGTAGGAAATGGCAACTTGCTCCAGTATTCTTGCCTGGAAAATTCCATGGACAGAGGAGCTTGGAGGGCTATAGTCTGTGGGATTGCAGGGTGTCCGATATGACTGAGTACAATGCTGCATAGCACAGCCAATAAATAGACAAAACAATATAAAAACTGGAAGAATGTCATGTATGGATGTGAGAGTTGGACTATAAAGAAAGCTGAGCTCTGAAGAATTAATGCTTTTGAACTGTGGTGCTGGAGAAGACTCTTGAGAATCACTTGGTCTGCAAGAAGATCAAACCAGTCAATCCTAAAGGAAATCAGTCCTGAATATTCATTGGAAGGACTGATGTTGAAACTGAAATTCTAGTACTTTGGCCACCTGATGCAAAGAACTGACTCATTGGAAAAGACCCCAATGTTAGGAAAGATGGAGGGCGGGAGGAGAAGGGGACAACAGATGGTTAGATGGCATCACTGACTCGATGGACATGAGTTTGAGTAAGCTCTGAGAGTTGGTGATGGACAGGGAGGCCTGGTGTGCTGCAGCCCATGGGGTCACAAAGAGTCAGACACAACTGAGTGATTGAACTTAACTGATAAAAACTTGACTCCAGCATAGTTAATATTTTTTAATTAAATATAAAACTATAAATTTAGATTTTTCTAAATATCAAGGTACCAGAAAGTAAAACAAAATAGTAATTAAAATAAAAATGTAATATTTGAAGGATCAACTAGAAGCAAATAAAAATCATTATTTTGAAGGGATAGATGAGAACAGAGTTAAAGAGACAGAACTAAACACACAAGGTATACACTATTGCTTTTTGTAGTTTTGAATTTTGAAACATAAATTACTTACAATGTCAAAAATGAAAATGAAATTGGAAAATAAGAGACCTAGGTAAATAAACCAGATATTATTAACTACAGAAAGAAAAAAAAAAAAAAGTGACCCACTGCCAGGAAGCATTTAACAGGAGGCTTCCTGTGTGCTGTTTTGGATCCGTCATGAATCCTCTGTCCCTTATTAATTTTTGAATATTCAGGAATTAATTGGAGCAGCAAGCTACTCCTGGGGGCTTAGGAATGTATGTATTTCCTTTGTTAGTTTTTCCATATGCTGATAAGTAACTATTTACGACCCTCTTCCTTTTTATGAACCATACGGCAAAAGTGATTATTTACAACCCTCTCTCTTTCATATGGATGACCTCATGTTTCCTTGATAACTTGTAAGTTTTGATTTTATCTCTGCTGAGACTAGCTAACTTGTGAGATAGTATAAATATTCAAACAAAGTTGAATAAAATACCTTTGCTCCATCAGAGCTTTGGTCCCTGTGTCTTCTCTTTCTCTCTTCCCCTCTCTCTCTTTCTCTCTCTCTCTCTTTCAGGCTAATTCTCTGGAGCGCAGAGGCCCTCTGAGTTCACTTTCCTTCCCCAGGCTTCTAAGACCGTCTCAAGAAGGTGCTCTACACCTTCACCCCATCTAGAGGTCACTTGAGGCCTTCGTGAACAGAGCAAGCCCCATGTCAGGGACTTTATTGGTTTTCTGCATAAACCAAGGAATATCAGCCTCTTTCTCTCTCGTTTATTTTCTTATCATTGACTCTGGACCACCAGGTTCCGGTCCATTAAAGGACCTCAACAACCCACCACAGTTTTTGTTATTTTTTTAATTTTGAAATCATTTTAGTTTACAGAGAAACTGCAAAAGAAAAGAAAATGAAAGTGTTAGCCACTCAGTTGTGTTTGACTCTTTTGACCCCGTAGACTGACTGTGAACCTGGATCTCGCTCCTTGCAGGAAGATTCTTTACCATCTGAGCCACCTGGGAAACCCAAGAAACTGCAAAAGTAGTACTAATTTTGCCCCACTTACCCTAACATTATCTCATGTAATGTTAGTATATTTACAAAAACTGTGAAGGTAACATTGTCAGAATACTATTAATTTTATTCAAATTTCACTGGTTTTTCTCTTTATGCCCTTTTTCTGTAAATCCCAATCCATGATATCCATTGCAGTTGGTCTTTATGACTCCATTTTCAAGGTTAACACATGATGATTTCTTGGTGTTTCCTTGTTTTTCATGACTTCGTCAGTTTGGAAAAGTACTGGCCATCTATTTTTTACAATATCCCCCAGTTTAGGTTTGTCTAAGGCTTTGTCATGATTTAGTTGAGGCTATGGATTTTGAGGAAGAATAAATGTTAAGGGTCCTCTACACCATGTCAAACAGGGATATATGAACTATGAGTTAATTCTGGTGATCTTAACATTGACTATTGGCTAAAGTGGTACTTGCTAAGTTTTTCTACTGAAAAAAAAAAAAAACTCATTTCTCTTGCCAGAAGCTGTTTTTCACAAGTGAGATACAATCCACCTGATATCCAAGGGGAGGGAATTAAATTTCACCTTTCAGAAGGATGGTTATCAAATAATAAGTGGACATACTAATTAACTGTTAAAATCAACATTGTTGTTTTCCAGTACTGTCCACTCTTTGTAACCCCATGGACTGCAGCACACCAGACTTTCCTGTCCTTCAGCATCTCCCAGAGTTTGCTCAAACTCATGTCCAATGAGTCGGTATATTAATTAACAAATAATTTGAGGAGATATTTGGATTCTATTCAAATAGTCTTTTTCTTATCATAAAGTTCCCCCACACTTTTTACAGCATTCATCAGTACATTTTTTTTCCTGCAGCATTAACTGTAATCACTTTCTGTATCCCTCACTCATTCACCATTCATAATCTGGAATTTTTCTGTAGGTAATGTGTCCCCTCTCCCCATTCATTTATTTATTTATGCTACCATTTATTTACATCAGCATGAACTCCCTGATACTTGCTTTGCTATTTTGATTGTAATTCAATATAATTCTATCATTATTTATATTGCTACTCAGATTGTTCCATTTTCAGCCACTGGAAGCTGTTTCACATGCCTTCTTTATTTTTTTTCTTCCTTACATTCTAGAACTAGGTATGTCTGACTCATGTTTCTTGCTTTATTGCTAGAATTAGCCATTTTGTTGAGTTCTGTTCTTTTTTTTAAAAATTAATCTTTATTGGAGTATAGTTGCTTGTGGCTCACCTGGTAAAGAGTCTGCCTGCAATGCTGGAGACCTAGGTTCAACCCCTGGGTTGGGAAGATCCCCTGGAGAAGGGATAGGCTACTCACTCCAGTACTCCAGTATTTTGGCCTGGAGAATTCCATGGGCAGTTCATGGGTTGCAAAGAGTCAGACATGACTGAGTGACTTTCACTTTCACTATAGTTGCTTTACAATGTTGTGTTAAGTTTCTACTGTATAGCAAAGTGAATCAACTACGTGTATGCGTATAGGCTCACTTTTTAAGATTTCCTGCCTGTTGAGTAGAGTTCCTTGTGCCATACACTAGGTTCACATTAGCTAGATTAGTTATCTATTTTATATATACTATCAATAATGTGTATATGTCAATCCCAATCTCTCAATTCATTTCACCCTCCCCTTCTATCCTTGGTGTCCATACTTTTGTTTTCTGTAAATAAGATCACTTATACCATTTTTCTAGGTTCCAAAAATAAGTGTTAATGCATTTATTTTTCTCTTTCTGACTTACTTCACTCTATATAGTGAATAGTGTTATCTGTATGGTGAATAGTGTTTAGTGTTTAGAAACCAAATCTGTGTCCCAGGTTTTGTTCACTCTACTGTGTTATCTTTGCATGAAATGTTCCCTTGGTATCTCTAATTTTCTTGAAGAGATCTCTAGTCTTTCCCATTCTATTGTTTTCCTCTATTTCTATGCATTGATCCCTGAGGAAGGCTTTCTTCTCTATTGCTATTCTTTGGAACTCTGCATTCAAATGGGTATATCTTTCCTTATCTCCTTTGCTTTTCCCTTCCCTTCTTTTCACAGCTATATGTAAGGCTTCCTCAGACAACCACTTGGCTTTTTTTGCATTTCTTTTCCTTGGGGATGGTCTTGATTCCTGTTTCCTGTACAATGTCAAGAAACCTCTGTCCATAGTTCATCAGGCACTCTATCTATCAGATCTAGTCCCTTAAATCTATTTTTCACTTCCACTGTATAAATCATAAGGGATTTGATTTAGATCATACCTGAATGGTCCAGTGGTTTTCTCCACTTTTTTCAATTTCAGTCTGAATTTGGCAATAAGGAGTTCATGATCTGAGCCACAGTCAGCTCCCAGTCTTGTTTTTGCTGACAGTATAGAGCTTCTCCAGCTTTGGCTGCAAAGAATAAAAGCAATCTGATTTCGGTGTTGACCATCTGGCGATGTCCATGTGTAGTCTTCTCTTGTCTTTTTGGAAAAGGGTGTTTGCTATGACCAGTGCATTCTCTTCCCAGATCTCTATTAGCCTTTGCCATGCTTCATTCTGTACTCTAAGGCCAAATTTGCCTGTTACTCCAGGTGTTTCTTAACTTCCTACTTTTGCATTCCAGTCCCCTATAATGAAAGAGCATTTTGGGGGTGTTAGTTCTAGAAGGTCTTGTAGGTCCTCATAGAACTGTTCAACTTCAGCTTCTTCAGCATTATTGGTTGGGGCATAGACTTGGATTACCATGATATTGAATGGTTTGCCTTGGAAACCAACAGAGATCATTCTGTTGTTTTTGAGATTGCATCCAAGTACTGCATTCCAGATTCTTTTGTTGACTATGAGGACCACTCCATTTCTTCTAAGGGATTCCTGCTGACTACAGTGGATATAATGGTCTTCTGAGTTAAATTCACCCATTCCAGTCCATCTTAGTTCGCTAATTCCTAGAATGTTGATGATCACTCTTGCCATTTCCTGTTTGACCACTTCAAATTTGCCTTGATTCATGGACCTAACTTTCCAGTTCCTATGCAATATTGCTCTTTACATCATCGAACCTTGCTTCTATCACCAGTCCCATCCACAACTGGGTGTTGTTTTTGCTTTGGCTCCATCCCTTCATTCTTCCTGGTGTTATTTCTCCATTGATCTCCAGTAACATGTTGAGCACCTACTGACCTGGGGAGTTCAGTTTCAGTGTCCTATCTTTTTGCCTTTTCATAATGTTTATGGGGTTCTCAAGGCAAGAATACTGGGAACATTTCATGCAAAGATGGGCTCAATAAAGGAGAGAAATGGTAGGGACCTAACAGAAGGAAAGATATTAAGAAGAGGTGGCAAGAATACACAGAAGAACTGTACAAAAAAGATCTTTATGACCCAGATAATCACAACAGTGTGCTCACTCACCTAGAGCCATCCTGGAATGGGAAGTCAAGTGTGCCTTAGAAAGCATCACTATGAACAAAGCTAGTGGAGGTGATGGAATTCCAGTTGAGCTATTTCAAATCCTGAAAAACGATGCTGTGAAACTGTTGCACTGAAGATGCCAACAAATTTGGAAAACTCAGCACTGGCCACAGGACTGGAAAAGGTCAGTTTTCATTACAATCCTAAAGAAAGGCAATGCCAAAGAATGCTCAAATTACTGCAAAATTGCATTCATCTCACATGCTAGTAAAATGATCCTTAAAATTCTCCAAGCCAGGCTTCAGCAATATGTGAACTATGAACTTCCAGATGTTCAAGCTGGTTTTAGAAAAGGCAGAGGAACCAGAGATCAGATTGCCAACATCTGCTGGATCATCAAAAAAAGCAAGAGAGTTCCAGAAAAGCATCTATCTCTGCCAAAGCCTTTGACTATGTGGATCACAATAAACTGTGGAAAAATCTGAAAGAGATGGGAATACCAGACCACCTGATGTGCCTCTCAGGAAACCTGTATGCAGGTGAGGAAGCAACAGTTAGAACTGGACATGGAACAACAGACTGGTTCCAAATAGGAAAAGGAGTACATCAAGGCTGTATATTGTCACCCTGTTTATTTAACTTATATGCAGAGTACATCATGAGAATTGCTGAGCTGGAGGAAGCACAAGCTGGAATCAAGATTGCCAGGAGAAATATCAATAACCTCAGATATGCAGATGACACCACCCTTATGGCAGAAAGTGAAGAAGAACTAAAGAGCCTCTTGATGAAAGTGAAAGAAGAGAGTGAAAAAGTTGGCTTAAAGCTCAACATTCAGAAAATGAAGATCATGGCATCTGATCTCATCACTTCATGGCAAATAGATGGGGAAACAGTGAAAACAGTAGCTGTCTTTATTCTTCTGGGCTCCAAAATCACTGCAGATGGTGATTGCAGCCATGAAATTAGAAGATGCTTACTTCTTGGAAGGAAGGTTATGAGCAACCTAGACAGCATATTAAAAAGCAGAGACATTACTTTGCCAACAAAGGTCCATCTGGTCAAGGCTATGGTTTTTCCAGTGGTCATGTATGGATGTGAGAATTGGACTATAAAGAAAGCTGAGCACAGAAGAATTGATGATTTTGAACTGTGGTGTTGGAGAAGACTTTTGAGAGTCCCGTGGACTGCAAGGAGATCCAACCAGTCCATCCTAAAGTAGATCAGTCCTGGGTGTTCATTGGAAGTGCTGATGTTGAAGCTGAAACTCCAGTCCTTTGGCTACCTGATGTGAAGAGCTGACTCATTGGAAAGACCCTGATGCTGAGAAAGATTGAGGGCAGGAGGAGAAGGGGATGACAGAGGATGAGATGGTTGATGGCATCACCGACTCAATGGACATGGGTTTGGGTGGACTTCTGGGAGTTGGTGATGGACAGAGAGGCTTGGCATCCTGTGGTCCGTGGGGTCGCAAAGAGTCAGACAAGACTGAGCGACTGAACTGACTGACTATGTTATCTGTATCTAGTCCATCACAACAGAGAAAATACATATAAATTGTATGTATAACAACCCATGTAGATACAATTATATTTATTTCCCTTTATCTATGTATGATAAAATAAACTAGAGTGCATGCTGATTTATAATTCTAATCTAGTATAATGGAACTTATTCTAACCTCATTATTTTCTTAAGTAAAAACTACCATTTTTATTTTCCCTTTCCTCTACAAAATAAAGGTTTTGGCTCATAGATAAAAGAGACAAGATTGATCTGGGCCAATATCCACTCTCAACCATCATCATGAGAGACTCTTTCTCAAAATACTACCACTTTTCCTTGTGATTAAAAGCCTACAAGAGGGTCAAATTCCTCTTTGTTCAAGATCTCTTTGCAAATCATCAATTAGACTTTAGCAATTTATTAACAATTTCTAGCTTAATCTCCTTTTATGCTTGCATAGTCTGGCAGTATCTGCCCAAACAAGCAAATCTTAAGATCCTGTATCTCCCTGAAGGTTCCTGTCTCTCTCCAGACCTCATGACAGTTGCATACCTTTCAACCTTATTTTTCTAATGGATTCCAGAAAAGAAATTGATTTGCATTTTGTCCAGGTTTTCCTTATTATAAAGGTGATAGCAATGCTTTTGCTTGCTCCCTCTACATTTTGAAGGTGAAAACTTCCTCTCAACTAAATTTTTAAAATGGCAAAATGATTTTATATCCTTAGAAGGACACACTCTAAGGACAAACATAACTATAGAGAAATCTTAAACTTCAATTAAGTGGTTTATTTGTAGAAGTAATACTGGTATTGTAATTCTGAAATTATTTTATGAACATTGTAATATGAAATAAGTAGGTAAATATATTAATATTCATAGGAACCAAGATTTCCTCTGTAAGAGAAAATTAAAAAGTGAAGAAAGGGAAAATCTTTCAGTGGCAAATATGAATTAGAAATGCCAACATGAACTCAAATATTTATAAGTATAAAAATAAATACATGTTTTTTCTAACTCTAACCAATGAAATGTTAGAATTTTCATCTAACACAGTTATTTGTTCTAAGTACCATTTCCTTCTGAAAGTTACTGAACCATTGCAAAAGTAGGTTATTTTGAGTATGGGACAGGAGAAATATAGTACCAGTTTCAAGCACTTTGGCCAGAAAGCAAGCAGGTCCCCAAACACTAATGAGAGCGCACCTAAAAGGAAAATATGCTATAATAGAAAGCTATCATTTTGTAATGATTAAAGTAATACTTAGACAAGCATCATCATGCATCCAAAATCATTTGGTGAAAGTATTTAGGCCACAAGACAATATTATCATCTCAAAATATCACCTCATAAACTGCTTACAAATTGTACTTATGAAGGTGTGAATGTGAAGTCGCTCAGTTGTTTCTGAATCTTTGCAACCCCATGGACTGTAGCCTGCCAGGTTTTTCCATCCATGGGATTCTCCAGGCGAGAATACTGGAGTGGGTTGCCATTTCCTGATCCAGGGGATCTTCCCATCCCAGGGATGGAACCTGGGTCTCCTGCAATGCAGGCAGACTCTTTAACATCTGAGCCACCAGGGAAGTCTATGAAGATACAGTATACTTTTAAAATGGAGACATCTGGAGCCTATCAGCTTAAGCAATTGATTCAATTTACCATCACCAATTTTGGGGCAATCTGAAATCATATATCTTCTAGCAAAATGCAAAAAGTATCCTGTACATCAAAAAGAAAACTTGGCAGAGTTCTCTTGTCAAAAAATGTTTAATGCAAAATAGATCATGAGTAAATAATATGACAAATACAGAATATGACTGATTACACAGAATAATGGGATTTGATTTGAAACCTTAAAAGAATCATATAATGAGAAGAATGGGGAATGTTCTAAAATTAGAGATTAGAGACAATAATCAAATACAATATATAATCCTTTGTTGAATCCTGAATTTTTAAAAAAGACATTGAAATCCACTTTCAGAGTAAATGAGGAAATATGAATGTGGAATTGACATTTGGTGATAACAGAATTTAACTGAAATGTTAGAAGTGTGATGATATCCCTTTGGTTATGTAGGAATTTATTCTTAAAAGGCACATGCAGAAATATAAAAGGTAGAAGGTTAGATCTTCACCTTAAAAGTTAGCACTATACACACACTCATGCACATGTGTACATACAATTTGTATGTGAATAGAAGGGAAAGAAAACATGGCCTGTTGTATTCAAACTTCTTCAAATAATGTTCTAAGGCTCTCTACTCAAGAATGAAAGCTGATCTTGTTTTCTAAGCCTAAATCCAAAGAACAAGTTATATTGAGATTATCATTTCTCTATGCATTTATTAGGAGTTTAATTTTGACCTTACCAATTGTCAGGTATTATAATAGGACAATCATGTTCAATGCATGGTTGCAAAGATGACAACAGTCAGAAACTCCAGTTTCACAGCTGCATCGCCCAGACCTACTGAATCAGAAGCTCTGGAGGTTGGGCCCAGCAACATATGCTTCATTAAGCTATTCACATACTTCTTTGTAGAATACAATTTTAGAAGCATATAGCTAAGGTAAAGAAGATTATATATATACATATAATCCTCCCTGGTGGCTCAGATGGTAAAGCGTCTGCCTACAATGTGGGAGACCCGGGTTCAATCCCTGGGTCAGGAAGATCTCCTGGAGAAGGAAATGGCAACCCACTCCAGTATTCTTGCCTGGAAAATCCCAAGGATGGTGGAACCTGGTAGGCTACAGTCCATGGGGTCGCAAAGAATTGGACACAACTGAGTGACTTCACTTTCACTTTTCATATATATATATATGATAATGTTTGTTCTTTGTGGTTTACAGTAAAGTGTTGGAAAGAGTAAGGAAAACAAATGCAAAATAAAAATAAAACATTTCCAGAGTCAGAGTCATGAGACATGTAATATAACAGCAACAGAGTACATGTTGTTGCTGCTAAGTCACTTCAGTCATGTCCGACTCTGTGCGACCCCATAGACGGCAGCCCACCAGCCTCCCCCATCCCTGGGATTCTCCTGGCAAGAACACTGGAGTGGTTTGCCATTTCCTTCTCCAATGCATGAAAATGAAAAGTGAAAGTGAAGTTGATCAGTCGTGTCCGACTTTTAGCGACCCCACGACTGCAGCCTACCAGGCTCCTACATCCATGGGATTTTCCAGGCAAGAGTACTGGAGTGGGTTGCCATTGCCTTCTCCTAACAGAGTACATACATGCTGTTAGAGCATAAAAATCCATATATGTGAATTCTAAGATGCATATCTTAACTAAAATAAAATAAAATTTTAAATAAAAACAGACAGCGTGTTAAAAAACAGAGACATCACTTTGCCAACAAAGGTCCATTTAGTCAAAGCTATGGTTTTTCCAGTAGTCATGTACAGATGTGAGAGTTGGACCATAAAGAAGGCTCAGCACCAAAGAATTGATGTTTTCCAATTGTGGTGCTGGAGAAGACTCTTGGGAGTCCCTTGGACAGCAAGGACACCAAACCAGTATTCTTTGATTTTCTAAAGGAAATCAACCCTGAATATTCATTGGAAAGACTGATGCTGAAGCTGAAACTCCAATATTTTGGCCCCTTGATGCAAAGAGTCAGATCGCTGGAAAATACCCTGATGCTGGAAAGATTGAAGGCAGGAGAAGTGGATGACAGGGAATGAGATGGTTAGATGGCATCCATGACTCAATGGACATGAGTCTGAGCAAACTCCAGGAGATAGTGAGGGAACAGGGAAGCCCAATGTGCTGCAGTCATGGAGTCTCAAAGAGTCAGACACAATGACTGAACAACAATAAATAAAATAAATGGTCAGTTCTAAGTAGAAGTAAAGATTTCTTCATGGAAAAAATAACTATGAGTCAAATCATGACCTTGAATTGGCCACATCAGGAGGGCTTCCCAGGTGGTGCTGGTGGTAAAGAACCCGTCTGCCAATTCAGGAGATGTAAGAGACATGGGTTCAATCCCTGGGTTAAAGATTTAGCGGATCCCCTGGAGTAGGAAATTGGCAACCCACACCAGTATTCTTGCCTGGAGAATCCCATGGATAGAGGAGCCTGGCAGGCTACAGTCCATGGAGTCACAAAGAGTCAGACATAACTGAAGCAACTTAGCACAGGAATCTAGTACATTATGCAACTTTTAGATATTCTCCCAAATAGTCAAACATTGATTCTAGGCTCCAGGACTGCCTTCTTCCCAGGTAGCATTATAAAGCATGGAAACCTTTTCGGTTACCTTGGAGTCCTCTGGAACCAAAACCTTATTCTGACCTCAGTGGGTGATGGGGAAGCCCTGCATTCTTATTTCTTTTATGTCTAGCTTGTTCCTTCTGTGAATTCTACCACCAAGGCAAAATGGTGACTGATGTTGACTGCCCAAGATTTTCACACTGTTCAGTTTCCCAGTGCTATCATTATCCAACATTTGAATTCTTTTCAATGTCTTACATAGAATTAAAAGAGATAATTTTAGCCACCCTGCCCAAACTCCCAACAACATACCTGGATTTTAATTACCAGTAAAGGTGAAACTAAGAATGGAATCTACAATGGTGAATTTTAAAAGTTCCTGTTTCTTCTCTACTTTTATCATAAATTCTGATGACTTTTTAGTCATTACCATTTAATATCATTTCCTTTCTCTATTTCTCTGTCCTCTATATATAATATATGATATAGTTTTAAATATTTATTTTGGTATGCATAATGTATTGCATATATGAATGTGTGCAAATAAATACCTATATACATTTAAACACATTTATTTTTTAACTGAATCTACACATGTATTAAGGCTCTCCAGAGAAACAAAATCAGCTATATTTAATTATTTACAAATTTTTTTTTTGTTCCTTATTTTTGAATTGTCACCAAAGGTCATTTGGGGTTGCAGACATATTGTGAAGTATCAGAGGAAAAGTGAATCAGTAGGAGGCAGGATAATGGTTATCAGCTACACCAACTATTTTCTTACAGGGAGGAAAATCAGCCATGGTAAAGAATATCATTGGTTTTGCTGTGCTCGACAAAGAAGAAGAAAGGGTAGTCTGCACACCCTGGGGATGATTCTTACATATGGCAGAAGGGGTGGCCATGGCCTCCATGCCTTCTTCATTGACCTCCACAAAAGACCCATGTAGGACTTTGGACAGGTACAAGTCTCTCTTTGATGACGCCCAAGAAGAGTAGCCTTGGCCTGCTAGAAGGCATCAGACATTGAAGAAGATATGCAAACAGCCAACTAGCACAGGAAAAGGTGCTCAGCATCCTTAACTGCTGTGGGTTAGTCGCTCAGTCATGTTTGACTCTTTGTGACCTCGTGGACTCTAGCTTGCCAAGTTCCTCTGTCCATGGAATTCTTCAGGCAAGAATACTGGAGTGGGTTGCCATTCCTTTCTCCAGGAGATCTTCCCAACCCAGGGGATTGAACCAGGATCTTCCCTAGGCAGATTCTTTACTGTCTGAACCACAGGGAAGCCCCAGATGAGTCCTTCCCAGGATGTGAAGAGCATCCTCCATGTCATGTTTCTTCTCTAGCTTAAGTCTAAGGAGGAAGTCTTCCATCTCTTCTTCATCCATCATGTCTGATTTTATCAGTTCTATGAATTTCTCATAAGTAAGTTATTTTTCCACCCCTTCACAATTGGTCTTTTTCTCTGGAAGCATGTTATACCTATTCAGCTTCTTGCCAATTAAGAGAAGCACCAAATTCTTGGTAAATAGTTCTTCTATATATGTCCTTTCAAAGGTAGATTCCTCAAACATCACTTACACAGAATTGCCTTCATTCTTGAAGACTTTCAATGGTTTTTCCTTGGTTTGAAATTTATTAAACTGATGACCCTAGTTTCCTGTGAATTAGATGGCTTTCATAGGAATCAGATTAGTCCCTGAATTAACTGAATTTGTGGATGACAACTCTATAATTTCACTTTTTATTTTTTGGCGAGCCAGGTATGTCTATGTTTTCTGAACTCCTCTGTAAACTTGCTAAGGTCAGATTCTTCCATCTCTGATTGGTAGAATTTGCAGCAGCAATCTTTGAAAGATGAGAAGAAATAATAAGGCGTTTTCCAAAGAGCCTTTTGGCAGTTCTAAGCAGGTACTGTGCATTAGTCATGGGAACTTTGATGAAGCAACTGGAAATCCTGGTGGACACATTCACCTCTGATTCCACTTTTACTTAATACCTGAATTGTAGTTTTTCTATTTGTTCCCATGAAAACCATGGCCAGGTCAGAAAAACATGTTTCTCGGTATCAGTACAAGTCAAAAGTGTATTATAATATACTTATGTATAACATAATTACATACATATACATTTAACACATGTATATAAAAATGTGTACCCTATAATTCTATAAACATGCAATTATTATTACCCAGTAGTATATGTGGGAGAAGGCAATGGCACCCCACTCCAGTACTCTTGCCTGGAAAATCCCATGGACAGAGGAGCCTGGTAGGCTGCAGTCCATGGGGTCGCTAATAGTCAGACACGACTGAGCGACTTCACTTTCACTTTTCACTTTCATGCATTGGAGAAGGAAATGGCAGCCCACTCCAGTGTTCTTGCCTGGAGAATCCCAGGGACGGGGGAGCCTGGTGGGCTGCCGTCTATGGGGTCGCACAGAGTCGGACACCACTGAAGCGACTTAGCAGTAGCAGCAGTAGTATATGTATGTGTGTGTGTACTTTTCTTCCTTTGGAATAAGGAATTGACTCCCATGATTATGGAAGTTGAGAAGTCCCACAGATTGCAGTCACCAGGCTATAGAACCAGGAGAGCTAATGGTGTTGCTTCAGTCTGAAAACCAGCAGGTTGGAGACCCAGTTCGGTAGGATCCAGTGTTTCAGTTTCAGGGCAAAGCCAGACAATGACTGATTTCCCAGTGAAAACGTTTGAGCGATAAGAATTTTTCTTACTCAGCCTTTTGGTTCTACTCAGGTCTTGTTTAGGAGGAGACTCACTGTGGAGAGAACAATCTCCACTATTTAGTGCACTGATTGAAATGCTTATCTCATCCAGAAACACCCTCATAGACATATCCAGAGTACTGTTTGACCAAATCTCAGGCACTTGTGGCTCAGTCAAATTAACATATAAAATTAGTCATCACAACACAAAATTAAATACAATTAGTCTTTGTATTCAAATATGTACCAAGAATATAATTTTCTTTATTAAAAAAGAAAAAAAAAAACTTTAAAAGCAGATATTACCATTTTAACTGGAAACCTGCATATATTCTAGAGAAGAAAATTCTCTACCTCCTGCTCATGTTCCAGGCTAAAATGCTTATCTTACATGATTGATAATTGAAAAAGAGATCCTGGAAGTGGGTCAGTGGAAAATCAGAAAGCCTCCTAAAAGTGAACTCGTTTAAAAGTGGCTGATCATCATCAACAGGTCCTCCACTCACCCCTAAAAGTGATTCACTTGTGTAAGGAGTTTGAGCTTTTCTACAAATTCATTTTTTATCAGGAAGAGAAATATTTTATCTTTGGATGTTTCTCTCAGTGTCACTTTCTTTCATATTCTAATTACCCACTAAATACACTAAAGTATATTTTACATTAGAATAAAAGTGAAATGAAGTCCCTTTTAAATCAACATGTGGAATGATTCCAGAAATGATTTACATTCATTCTGCAACACTTTGCCACGTATGAGTCTGCCACATGGGAATTTTTTCCTCCTCAAACCACGGACTTTCTTATTAAACCACTGAGACAACAGTTTTTTTCTGAGCCCAAAGCTCATATTATTTTTCTTTTTTGAAGAATGCTTATTAGCTTCAAAGAGGACATACAAGGAAAAAGGGCTTACCTTAGTTCTTGAGAACTGAGGCAGAGGTGCTTTTTTAGCGTTTAACAATACTAAGAAAGAGAAAAGATGATCATAGCTGACTTTTCATAGCAACTGATTGCAGGGGGCAAATTGCTACATCAAATAGAAGCCACATGCTCTCACACATTACCTCCTATGAGTCTTCTTTCTTGAGCACAGATAAGGAAAAACAGATGTATTGCTATCATTTTATTCTGCTATTATTTAATCAATGTTCATCCAAGACAAGTGGAACTTTATTAAGTAAAAATAAGTACAAAGGTTAATCTTCTGCTTTGGTCTTGTGGAATGCCTCTTATACTTACTCTGAATTAACTCAACAATCACTTTCTCTGAATACTGTTAAAATACCATTAGAGTCACAAATTTACTTATGGCTCTTATCTTCTAAGAGTTTCTAAGCCATGTAACCTAGGACTAATGCAGACAATATAGAGAGGAGGTGATTTCCTCTCCTCTTGCACACAGGAAATTTTCAATAAATGTTTGTTGGTATCATTGTTTTCATGAATATATTTTTTGCCCCCTCATTCCTCTGCTGAAACTGGTTGACCATCCCAATGCCATCAACAAAACACACACACCTACATCCTGGTGAAACAACAGCATCCCACCCACCCAAATTTACACTTGGAGAAATCCAACTGAAAGATTCCACACTGACCCACTCATAAGAGAGTGAACGTATATCCCTGTGCCTGAAGACAAGAAGAATGCCATGCTTACCTACTCCCCAAGCATAAGAATACAGGATAAGAGGAAAAATAAATTTTCTACTTTGCTTCACACTGCCCAAGTGTACCTTTATAATGTAAAGGAATAAGCGCGGATTTTTAGAGTCAAAGAGTGAAAGTGTTAGTCACTCAGTCCTGTCGAACTCTGCGACCCTGTGGACTGTAGCCCACCAGGCTCCTCTGTCCATGGAATTCTCCAGGTAAGAATACTGGACTGGGTTGTCATTCCCTTCTTCAAGGGATCTTCCTGACCTAGGGATCAAATCCCAGTCTCCTGCATTGTAGGCAGATAGAGTCAAGAAGACCTGGGTTTGAAACTCAGGTCCCTGCTTATTAGATCTGTGATATGAGTTTAGTATGCTTGTCTAAAATATGGAGCTAGTGATAACATTTCCTAAAACATTTCCTCCCCCAACTCATTTCTCAGGAAATAAAATCAGTAACTATGAATGGGTACAGTCTTTGTTAAAAGTTTCCTTATAATTAAAAGTCAGGAGATTGGTCTAGACATCTTTTTGGTATCTTATATCACTATGAAATTGTTTTATAGATAGATTCCTGAAGTTCCTAGCTATATGATGGTCTTAGATTGCCATCAATCTTTTTTACCTGTTTTCCCAGTGATATAATTTCACTTTCATTGAATATCTTTGTAGGTTGCCAGAGCTCTGTAGGGTTAAGCATAGCATTTATGAATTTAAGTAGCTTCACTTCATGAGTTGGAGCCAATCTAAGGATTCTGCTAGATACTGGCTACATTTATCCAAGTATATGCTTAAAAACTGGGAGATAAACCTAGAATGGGTTTACAGACCCATTCTGAGACTATTTCCTTTTAAAACTATATCAACTCTGCTGTTTATAGCAACACACTTGGTCTTAGGGATTATTGTAATATGTGAAATAAGTCAGAAAGAGAAAGACAAATATGATATCAGTTGCATATGGAATCTAAAAAATTTATGCAAATGAATTTATTTACAAAAAAAGAAATGAATTCATGGACATAGAGAACAGACTTATGGTTACCAAAGGGTAAAGAGAGGAGAGTTAAATTAGGAGTTTGGGATTAGCATATACATACTACTATATATAAAACAGATAAACAAGGACCTACTGTATAGCACAGGGACCTATACTCAATATTTTATAATAACCCATAAAGACAAGGAATCTGCAATATATATATTTGCTGTACACCCAACACTAAGGTGACATTGTAAGTCAACTACACTTGAAAACAAAAATGCAAGAATGCCATCAATCATGAGTGGTGAGCCACTTTTTTTTTTTTATAGTTTCTGGAGTTAATGTTAGATTTGAAAAGAGAATTGGGCAAATTTTGAAAAGTGAAACAAGTATCAGCCTTTCTCTTTACAGTACTGAGCCTGTAGCTTTTACTATTCTAAACCAAACATCCTGGCAACACTTCCCCATAGTTCTGAAATTAGGTATTTTTATTTTCATTAAATTGTATATGACTTTAAACAAACACATAAAAAAGCAGCTGAAGATAAGAAGAAACAGACTGTGCACTTGAGCTCCCAAGAAGACAATAAACAGAAATCCATTTGGGTATTTATTTAGTCAAAGATTTCACAATTTCCCACTATAGGGAAAAGCAAGATAATTCCTTCAAATACACAGCTAAGTGTTGTGCTCAGGCCATTTGACTTCCTGTTTCATTATTGCTGTGCTTGCAACAATACCATGCAGTGGAACGCAGTATATGCATTAACTCTGCATGCATTAACATATCGTTAACTATACAGACAATGTTGTTCCATGGATCTCTGGAACTTTTCATCTTGCATGACTGAAATCCACCTCCCTGTTTCCTTCACCACCCTCATTCCTGGGAAATGACCATTCTGCTTTCTGTTTTAATGATTTTGACTATTTTAGATACCCCAGATAATTGAATCAATCAGTATTTGTCCTTCTCTGACTTGTTTCATTTAGCTTAATGTCTTTGGCATGGATGAAACTTGAGGATATTGTTTTAAACTTTTGATCACAACCTATAGTCCTAGCGTACCAAAACATTCATTTCTCTTACACTAGATAAAACTAGTTTGTTAAAACTAAATATAATTTACAGCACTAAAAGTTAAATAAAATCACAAAAGAAAATAAGAAAAATTCACTCTTGGGACTTCCCTGGTAGCCCAGTGATTGGGACTTCACCTTCCAATGAATGGGGCTGTGGTTCAATCCCATGTGCCTCATGGCCAAAATACAACAACAACAACAACAACACAAAAAAACAGAAGCAAAATTGTAAGAAATTCAATAAAGACTTTTGAAAAGTGGTCCAGATAAAAAATCTTAAAAAAAAATGAAAAATGCATTTTTCTTTCTTCAAATCAATCTTTTCCTGTTGTTGCTATTAAGTCTCCCTATTTCATTTCATTTCAAGTAATCTTACAATGTGTGAAGAAATGCCATAATATTTTTTGCCACAAAAATATATCTTAAGCATTTCAGCAAAGTTAAAACCAGATAGAAACTTCAGGTAACTGTAACAATAGTTAAATCGGTGGCCAAAAAGAAAACTGAGTCTGTCAGAGGACAGGACACAGAGAGAAAAATCAAAACTTCTAAACTCCTAAAACTGGTGGTATCAAAATGAACTCTGACTGGAATTATAGTTAAAATTTGTTGATCTGACATAATCACCTGTTTCCACATTATTATTTCTTCTGATTAAGCAAGGTATTACACCTGCTATTCAGATATACTAAGTCGTTTCAGTCATGTCTGACTCTGCAATGCTATGGACTGTAGCCTACCAGGCTCCTCTGTCCATGGAATTTCCCAGGCAAGAATGCTGGAGTGGGTTGTCGTTTCCTCCTCCAGGGGATCTTCTGTACCCAGGAATTGAACTCCTGTCTCCTGCATTGCCTGCATTTCAGGCGGATTTGCAATGTGACTTGAACAAGATTTGGAGTCACCAGTCAGGATTTAAATCTTGTACTCAGTTGTTACATGACTTTGGATTACTTAGTTACTTACTTTGTTAATCTTGTTTTTCTCATCTGTAAACTAGGTGCTAGTATGTAATTCCCAGATTGTAAAGATTAAATAAATGTATATAAATGTATACATGTATAAACTAATATATATAGTATACGGCATAGTTCCAATCACATTGCACGCAGATTCTTTACTGTCTGAGCCACCAGGGAAGCCCCACCAGTCACATAGAAAGAATTAATTTTTTAAAAAATCTTATAGACACCTTTGGAGGGCTTGGCAGTGCTGTTTCCTTCTGCCTACTTTTAAAACCAAGAGGCCCTTGGCACAGGTTCACCTTGGAATGACTCACGGTCATCAGATAACTTCTTTCTTTGAAGTCCTCTATCAAATACTGTCAATGTAATTCAAGGGGCAATTAATCACTTACTACTTATGACATCTGTTCTCCTGTTGTCTTGTACTGCTAATCAGCAGCTTGATTTTCAAATTAACTGTTGATGACTTTCTTACTTCTCAATTTATAAGCACCTTGAAAGCTGAGACTGCTAAGTATTGTCTTTCCAGTAAAGTTTTAGCAAATATAATAAATGGGAAAGCATATTTTTGAAAACAAAGCATGCTTGTAAAAAGCTATATTGAATAAGTTACTCAGGGGCTCCAAATTTACACAGGATGGTTTGTCCCTGTGCTGACTATTTCCATTCAACTACAAGTTTCCAATATTTAAAATTTTCTGTCATTGTGTGTTCTTTAATGTGTCTGCCTCAAGCAGTCCCTCTCCACTCAGCTTCAGGATTTCTAAATTGTTCTCTGCTGTAACAAATCAATTTACATATCCGTGAATTTATTTTATACAGCTTGAAGCTAACAAATTCTGTGAAAATAGTTTTCCTTAGTACCACATAGGACTTATAGATCTATTTTCTGGACGAAATTTACATCATTGTTTTTCAAATCATTTTGAAAGTGACTTTTCAAGTCACTTTGGTTACTTGTATTGAATCATTTGGAACAATTGTTAAAGGAACAGACCTCAGACATACCAAAATATTCTGATTAATGGAATAATATGTAATAATAGCAATGTCATTGTTTAATGGCTAAGTCATGTCCAATTCTTTTGAGACCCCATGAACTGCAAACTTCCGGCCTCCTTTGTCCATGGGATTTCCCAAGCAAGAATACTGGAGTGGGTTGCCATTACCTTCTCCAGAAGATCTTCCCAAACCAGGGATCAAACTCACATCTCCTGCTTTGGAAGGTGGATTCTTTATCACTGAGCCACCTGAGAAGCATTATAGTAATAGTTATGATCATATAGTCACAACTGTCAAACAAGTAATAACAGACAACTCAAAGTTTGATAATTTTGATGGACTTAGTGTTTAGATAACATACATTCCACTCCCTACCACTTGTATATTTCATGCCTCTTCTTCTAGATTGCAAATTTTAGTGACACCTTCCTTGCATAAATGGTAATATGTCAATTGTAGAGTCTGGATTAGAGATTAAAGGAAAAGTTAAAAAGAAGTGGACAAACAAATCACAACAGATAAAATGCTTGCTGTTTCTTTTTATAAGACACAAATTCATTTATTTGTTTATTTTTAAAAATTGATGTTACTTATTTTATTTGTGGATTTAAATTCATTATTCATTTTATATGTATTTGGTGGTTTCTTTTTCAGGTCTTATATCATGCTTTTCTCTATAGTTTTTCTCATTTTTTTCTGTTCTTAATATATTATGGGGAAGCATATATATGGGCTTCCCGGTGGGTCCGTGGTAAAGAATCTGCCTTCAATGCAGAAGACCCAGGATCAGGAAGATACCCTGGAGGAGGGCCTGGCAACTCACTCCGGTATTCTTGCCTGGAGAATCCCATGGACAGAGGAGCCTGGCAGGCTGCAGTTCATAGGGTCACACAGAGTTGGACACGACCGAGGTGACTAAGCAGCAGCAGCAGCAAGCATACACATACATGTGCCTATTCATACCTACACACAGCCCACAGTGTGTGCAGTCCATACTATATACAGATTGTAAACTAAAAGCTTGGAACATGTCTATAACTGGTCAAATCTCACAAAAACTATCATTAATGATGGAAATCCAGTGTAGAAACTGAGATAAGTAAAATAAAGTAAGTTATCCAATGTCACCCAGCTGGAATGTATAAGAAGAAAAATTTAAACTCAAGATTATCTTTTCCAAATCCACACTATTAACTTTTAACTCTTTAGAGAAACCTAAGACTTTTAGAATTTCTCCTCATAATATGAGCAACTCCTAAGTAATAATTTATATTATGTGTGGCATCTTTCACCAAAAAGTAAATTGATGTGTGTTGGTAAAGGAAAATAGTGTTATCTGGTTTCTGATAGCTACTTTCCTATGTATTGTAAGGAGTAAGAATTAAAGTGTTAAAAGTATAGGTTAGTTGCTAGAAAATTTTTATATATAAAAATGATGTACCATCAATAAGTAAATATTTATGTTTAATATATACACCAATCATTGATCTTGTACTTCCTTGCCATTTCTCACAAAAAAGTATTTTGTATGTGCTAATAATGATGATGATCTTGTTTGTAGAGAAACAATTTCTTTTGAAGTTGGCTTAATAGGCAACACAAATAGATAAAGAAAGAAACAGAGGAATTCTGAGAGTCATATGTATACTTTGATGGTCAAGTTGAATAATGGATATTAACACAAACTGTGTTATGACATGAGTGAATTTTAACAAATTCAAAAGATTCAAATACATATAGCCACACATTCAGAGAAAGAGATGTCTAGTTATGAAAAAATAAATTCATAGGTGATATAACATTACAATATTTTGTGTATGCCAGTGTCTTCATGTTCCCACGTCTATTCTCTTCACCTTTGCATGAAATCATCTTCCTCTCATATTTGCCTGATTAACTCCTGCCTATTCTTCAACAAACAGTTCAACAGCTCAGTGTTCACCTTTTTTAAGAATATTTTCAAAATCCTCAAGTTTCCTCTCCCATGAGTTTGGAGCGGAGGCTATGTTTGCAGCCATCATGAAATTACTAATTGGGACAGTCTCCCAGTACAGACCAAGAAGGCAATGGCACCCTACTCCAGTACTCTTGCCTGGAAAATCCCATGGATGGAGGAGCCTGGAAGGCTGCAGTCCATGGGGTCACTGAGGGTCAGACACGACTAAGCGACTTCACTTTCACTTTTCACTTTCATGCATTGGAGAAGGAAATGGCAACCCACTCCAGTGTTCTTGCCTGGAGAATCCCAGGGATGGGGGAGCCTGGTGGGCTGCTGTCTATGGGGTCACACAGAGTCGGACACGACTTAAGTGACTTAGCAACATGCATTAGATATTGTCTATTATACCCTGATAAATATTAGAGTGAATTATCTCTGTGATTTTCATCTTTGTGGTTATAAGTTCCCAGAGGATGGGGACTTTCTATTTTACTAGGAACAGTGCACAAAATGGGTATTCTTAATTGTATGCTCAAGATAGGAAACAAATAATGCTTGCAGACTTGAATTTTAAAATATTTCCTATATATATCTCATATAATACGATGGTTGATTATACATACACAGATATGAAAAACAAACAAACAAAATATGTCCATCTCCCTATACAAATTTAAACTATTTCCAAACAAGTTTTGGTCAAAATAGAAACCTGACTTAATAATGGAGAGAAGTTTGTCCTTCTACTTAATAGTGTTACTCCTAATTAAGTTCTGTTCTACATTTTTTAAGACAGCAATTTTCAAATTTTTGTTTGTCTAATGAAATCCCTCAAATGAGGAAAAGTATTTTTCGTATATTTTGTGAAAGTAAATAACATCTCCAAACCAGCAGTTAACCAATGGAAGGAACAGAAATATGACCAGAGTTTTGCAGCATCTCATCACTTGGCAAAATAACTTGAGAGTTCCATACATTGTCTGCCATATGTATTATTTGCTCTCTTTTGGTTAATGAAACACTATAGTGACCATAGTGTTAGTCACTCAGTTGTGTCCAAATCTGTGACTACATGGACTGTAGCCTGCAAGTCCCCTCTATCCATAGAATTTTATAGGCAAGAATACTGGAGTGGCTTGTCATGCCCTTCTCCAGGAGATCTTCCAGACCCAGGGATGGAACCCAGGTCTCCAACACTGCGTGCAGATTCTTTACTGTTTTGAGCTACCTGGGAAGCCCATAAATGAAACACAGACCTCAAATAAAACTTCAAATGTCTTTTCCTTTTGCTTGCTTTTTGTGGGGGGTCCCTTTTGAATCATTATGATGCTAGAGGATAGTTTGTGGAAAATCAACTCTTCCTGGCCAGTAGAGAACTTAAACTTTGGATTATTGTCCTGTGGTGGTAGGTACCATCTCTATTTTTCTGTATGTGGGTGTTTTTGTGTGTGCATGTTATTACTTTTGTTGTGGGTTCCTTGGACCTAAACTGTGAGGACTCTCATTAGATGTGTACACTGTGTATCTCGAATGAAATTCTCCTTTGACAAGGCAGCTATTCCTTATCCTCATAGAACATTCTCAAATCTTCCTTCTAGTTAAATATAGCACTTACACATTTAATATCTGTCAATCAAAAATAAAGGGCAGAAATATATTCTTACAAACAGAGTGCCTACCATCTGATGTCTAACATTCTAGAAGAAGGCAGAGAATGCCAAATCTGAGGGCTTTGTTTTTTCCCATACTATCTTACTTGCAGCTGAGAAGTTCAGGGAATCCATGAATTATCCATGAACGACATAAATGGGTATTTGAGATCATTTAAATCTAGTTTCTCCCTAAAAATTGTGGCTTCATACCCCTTTACTGTAGTTTATTCTATTTATAAATATCATATGGATTTAAAAATATTATTATTGCATGAAACAGAAATAACTGGAAAAGTTGTTTGAATTTGCCTTTTTTCATCTTTAAAATGGGAATAATATGGTACCTGTCTTATGATATTAAGTGGTTTCATTTTATTACATTTTAAGGCATATAAATCATGCCCGTCACATAGTTAAAGTTGTATAAATAAATAATACTTAAGAAAAATATATTACAATTTTTTTACAGTTCAGTTCAGTTCAGTCGCTCAGTCGTGTCTAACTCTTTGCGACCCCATGAATCGCAGCAGCCAGGCCTCCCTGTCCATCACCAACTCCCGGAGTTCACCCAGACTCACGTCCATTGAGTCAGTGATGCCATCTAACCATCTCATCCTCTGTCGTCCCCTTCTCCTCTTGCCCCCAATCCCTCCCAACATCAGAGTTTTTCCAATGAGTCAACTCTTCACATGAGGTGGCCAAAGTAATGGAGTTTCCGCTTTAGCATCATTCCTTCCAAAGAAATCCCAGGGCTGATCTCCTTCAGAATGGACTGGTTGGATCTCCTTGCAGTCCAAGGGACTCTCAAGAGTCCTCTCCAACACCACAGTTCAAAAGCATCAATTCTTCAGCACTCAGCCTTCTTCACAGTCCAACTCTCACATCCATACATGACCACAGGAAAAACCATGGCCTTAACTAGCTGGACCTTTGTTGGCAAAGTAATGTCTTTGCTTTTGAATATGCTATCTAGGTTGGTCATAACTTTCCTTCCAAGGAGTAGGTGTCTTTTATTTCATGGCCGCAGTCACCATCTGCAGTGATTTTGGAGCCCCAAAAAATAAAGTCTGACACTGTTTCCACTGTTTCCCCATCTATTTCCCATGAAGTGATGGGACCAGATGCCATGGTCTTCGTTTTCTGAATGTTGAGCTTTAAGCCAACTTTTTCACTCTCCACTTTCACTTTCATCAAGAGGCTTTTGAGTTCCTCTTCACTTTCTGCCATAAGGGTGGTGTCATCTGCATATCTGAAGTTATTGATATTTCTCCCAGCAATCTTGATTCCAGCTTGTGTTCCTTCCAGTCCAGCATTTCTCATGATGTACTCTGCATAGAAGTTAAATAAGCAGGGTGACAATATACAGCCTTGATGAACTCCTTTTCCTATTTGGAACCAGTCTGTTGTTCCATGTCCAGTTCTAACTGTTGCTTCTTGATCTGCATACAGGTTTCTCAAGAGGCAGATCAGGTGGTTTGGTATTCCCATCTCTTTCAGAATTTTCCACAGTTGATTGTGATCCACACAGTCAAAGGCTTTGGCATAGTCAATAAAGCAGAAATAGATGTTTTTCTGGAACTCTCTTGCTTTTTCCATGAACCAGCAGATGCTGGCAATTTGATCTCTGGTTCCTCTGCCTTTTCTAAAACCAGCTTGAACATCAGGAAGTTCACGGTTCACATATTGCTGAAGCCTGGCTTGGAGAATTTTGAGCATTACTTTACTAGCATGTGAGATGAGTGCAATTGTGCCATAGTTTGAGCATTCTTTGGCATTGCCCTCTTTGGGATCAGAATGAAAACTGACCTTTTCCAGTCCTGTGGCCACTGCTGAGTTTCCCAATTTGCTGGCATATTGAGTGCAGCACTTTCACAGCATCATCTTAAAGTTCACTTAAATAAAATTCTTAATATTTTTGATGCCAAGGAAAAATATACAATGTTTAATTATAAGTGCTACTTTGAATTTTTTATTTTTTTAAGAGCATGTATTGTCAAGAAATGCATTTAAGTATAAATCACTATTTTGCTATGCAGATCCAAACTTATATTAAACTATACACTGAACTTTAATCCAACAAGCAAAAAGTGCTTTCAGTTGTTTTTAATTTTCTTTTTGATGTTTAGAGTTCTTTTTATAAACCATAAAAAATAAACATATTCTGTTTGATTTTAGAAGCATTTGCTTAGAAATAACATATAATAGATTAATTGCATTCTCATTAAAAAAATTAGACATAATTGTCTTTACATCTTCACTACCTAGCACAGATTTTTGTAGTACTAGAATCATCCTGAATCAGTAAATTTGTGTGATCAAATAGATGAGTCTAAGGTAACTGTAGAATATCTTGAGGCAAATTTGCACAATTATAACTTTACGCTCATCTTCAGTGTTATGCATTTGTATTACTGATATTTTCCATTTCTAATCACTGAACTCTAGCATATTTTAAAACAAAATGTAAAACTGAAGATTAAAAACAATTTATAGAGTAAAGCAAAAAAATGACTCCAACTAATAAACTGTATTATAGCTCTATGATACTGCTGCTGCTGCTGCTAAGTCACTTCAGTCGTGTCCAACTCTGTGCGACCCCATAGACAGCAGCCCACCAGACTCCCCTGTCCCTGGGATTCTCCAGGCAAGAACACTGGAGTAGGTTGCCATTTCCTTCTCCAATGCATGAAAGTGAAAGTGAAATCGCTCAGTCGTGGAGTCGAGACCCCATGGACTGTAGCCTATCAGGCTCCTCCACCTATGGGATTCCCCAGGCAAGAATACTGGAGTGGGTTGCCATAAGTAGACACATTTAGTAGATGGAATGAAATCAGTTCCCAAGGTATTGAATACATGTATAAGTGAAATGAGCTGATACTCCCAGTTTAATTGCCTACATCCAAGTATACCTAAAGTTCATGTTCTCTTATCAGAGGCATATTAATGCCAGGTTCCATTCTCATCACTACCCAGCTTTTGAGCACCTACCACAGTTTATGGTAGTGATCTATGGGTCTCCAAAGCAGACAGCACTGTGTAGTGTTCCAGTTTTCCTGTGGTTACCAGAATACTCCACAGTGTTGTCGAAGACTAGAAGTTATGTATATAATGGTGGCTTATGCAATCTGATTGTAATATGATCTGAAATTTTGACACACTGCAATTTAAAAAATTAATGTGTGGCTGAGTTTATAGATTTTAAACTGGTTATCACTTTTTTTTTTTTTTTTTTGGGGGGTCAATAAGTACTTATATTTCACCCAAGATGCTATTGCAGGTAACCATCAAACTACTGTTTTCAGATATACAAAATGAACAAAAGCATTTTAGCATGCTGCATTACCATACATAGAAAACTGGTGAATATCTTCAGACACTAAGACTAGGAAATAAAATAAATTAACAACATTTGTTAATATGATTATGTATTCAGATATATGAATCTGAATATGATTCAGAGAAGGCAATGGCACCCCACTCCACTACTCTTGCCTGGAAAATCCCACGGACGGAGGTGCCACTGCTAGGTGGCAGTCCATGGGGTCGCACAGAGTCGGACACGACTGAGCGACTTCACTTTCACTTTTCACCTTCAGGCTTTGGAGAAGGAAATGGCAACCCACTCCAGTGTTCTTGCCTAGAGAATCCCAGGGAAGGGAAAGCCTGGTGGGCTGCTGTCTATGGGGTCTCACAGAGTCAGACACGACTGAAGTGACTTAGCAGCTGCAGCAGTAACATGCTGCTTTTAATTGGTGAACCTCC
This sequence comes from Bos mutus, assembly GCF_027580195.1. Lineage (NCBI taxonomy): Eukaryota > Metazoa > Chordata > Mammalia > Artiodactyla > Bovidae > Bos > Bos mutus. The sequence goes on from NC_091618.1 coordinate 60,876,998, forward strand.
TCCCCTCAGCCCTTTTCTACCAGCTTACTTAGCACTAGCAAAATAATTCAGATAAAAGTTGGGAAAGGGGAATTAAGGCAGGTGTGAGAGATCCTTTAGTTATCTGATTAATCAAAAAAAGAATTTAAGTGATTTTGTGCCTGACTAGAAACTAGAAAAGTGAAAAAATAAGCCAACCTCCATGTGCAGGCAATGACCCTGTTGCTGATTGAATTGTGTGCTCAAACAATCTATATGGGTTTCCCAGGTAGCACTAGTGATAAAGAGCCTGCCTGCTAATGCAAGAGACACATAAGACATGTGAATTTGATCTCTAGGTGGGAAAGACCCCCTGGAAGAAGGCATGGCAACCCAGTCCAGTGTTCTTGCCTGCAGAATCTCATGGACAGAGGAGCCTGGCAGGCTACAGTCTGTAGGGTCCGGTACATTACTGAAGTGACTTAGGAGGAACGTATGATCTTCTTTCACTAGAAAGAACATGTCAAGTATGTCTAATCCATATTTTGGGTTTTCCTGGTGGATCACATGGTAAAGAATCTACCAGCAATACAGGAGACCCCGGTTTGATCCCTGGGTGAGGAAGATCCCCTGGAGAAGGAAATGGCTACTCCTTCAAGTATTCTTTCCTGGAGAATTCCTCATAGTCCATGGGGTAATAAAAAGTTGAACACAACTGAGCGACTAACACTTTCACTTTCAAAATCTGTATATTGAAGCTCTAACTAAGGTGAATATATTTGAAGATGGAGCCTTGAGAGAGCTAATTAGGATTAAATGAGGTCATAAAGGTGGGCTCAGAATCAACAAGAGATTGATATCCTTGTCAGAAGAAGAAGAGATAGACATTTTCCCACTCACACAGAAGGGAAAGGTCATTATGAAGATATCCCAAAGGTAGCTGTCTGCAACAAATATGTTCAGAAACAGTCCTGGAGGGACTCTGATGTTGAATTTCTAACCTCCAGAACTCTGAAGAATACATTTCTGTGGTTTAAGCCACCAAATTCATGGCAATTGCAACCTGAATTGACTAATGTATTTCCAAAGAAGAAAGATTAAAAGTGATCCCAGGCACAGCTGTTCAGAACAACAAAAGGCCAACCCAAGAGAGATTAAATGTGAGGCTGTATCCTCTTGCATGGATGGTGGCAGGATGAAGGGGGGACGTAGTCGTGACTCTTACCTCTGACAGAAGATCTGACCTATGTCACCTTGTGAATAGTTAGTTGCAGCAGGAGATTGTATCGCTTCTCCAGGATGTTAACCAACTCAAAATAGACTTCCTAGTCATTAATTCCATTGGTTCAATTAGAGTACAGTCTAGTGTTTTGTTTGCTGAAAGAGTCTCAACAGTTGCCAGAAGCCAGAAGATTAAGATTACACTTGGGAGATCAGCTCTTTACCAGGACATCTGTAAATTTAAATATTTTGGGTTTTTTTGTTTCATTTTTTCAGTCAACCTATTCCTATAATTGGAAAATAAATTCTCTTGCTTGTAGAATTAGAGCTATCTTGGTTCAATTCTGGGTCCATACCATCTTTATGTTTTAAAGTTAATGTGAATTAAGTTTAGACTGTATCTGCCAAGACTAACACACCACTTCACACTTCTGATCAGTGAGGGCCTTATAGAAACCTAAAGCCCTACCTATCACCTGTGTCCTACCATATGGAAAGTAGCATTTTTTCCAGTTGTCAAGAATCTAGAGACAATGGTTCTTTGAGAGGTTACAGTTGTCCCATCTCAAAGTCTCAATAAATTCAGACAAATTAAAGCTAGAAAATGGTGGAGAATTCTATTGCAAGCAGGCAAAGAAACTACAAAAAGAGTGCCTTTATTCATCCTACTTTTATTGTGCTCAAAAGTAGCTACAGGAGGCATTTCTGTTGTTGTTAGGAGAGTGGCAGGTGAAGGCAGTAGAGCAGTCAATAGGAGTTAGTGAAGAGCCAGAGTCTGTGATGAAGAATCAAATATTGATTTTGACACAGAGGAGTAGGTATTTTGGAATCAGTAACTGTGGCTGCCTCAGGGAGGCATGTGGAAGAAGCCCACTGGGAGTTTTGAAAATGCCAGGACCCAGCCACAAGTAAACCAAATCCAAATAACTGGATAAATATCACCCGAGAATATTTTCAGTTTCAATGGCAGGGGTTCCAGAGGAAAAAAGAAAGGAATAAGAAACTAAGACAGTAGGACAAATCAGCTTTTCTTGTGTCCAATTAGCGGTAATAACTAAAGAAGAGAAATTTGGGGATGATATTCTATCAAACTGATAAAGGAGATAATACAGTGGATGGACCTTGATATCATCACTAAGTAAGGCAGAAAGAGAAAACACAAATACCACTTATATATGGAATTTAAAATATGACACAAATGAACTTACCTATGAAACAGAAACAGTCTCACAGACAAAGAGCAGACTTGTGGCTGACAAAGGGGATGAGTAGGCAGGGGAGGGAAGGATTGGGGGTTTGAGACTAGCAGATCCAAACTGTTATATATAGGATGAACAAATAACAATATGAAATGGAATATATGTATGAATCACTATTTTGCACAGCAATTAACACAGCATTGTAAATCAACTATTATTCAATAAAATTTAAAAGGATGATAATGCCAAACTGAAAGCTCACAAAATCAAAACACAAAACTATCATGAAAAACACCTGTGTAACTGCAATAATAGGTGATTATATCCTAAGTATTGCAATCAGAATGAAAGCAAATATTATGAGTTCTTTCACACCTTTAATCATGAGATGTTAATGAATTAATCTACATGAATTTTTTACCCAAGAGACCCACTATCTTCCATGACCTCTACAGAGTGCACAAACTCAGAATTGTGGTCAGACATGGACATCTATTTTTATTTCAGTGCACCATCCTCAACCTCCAAATGTGAATAAAATATGTACTCTATACATTCCTTACTGTTTAAGTACGATGTGTCCTTTGTCTCACAATCTATAAAAATAATTATGACTAATTACATCCTGAAGTTTCTAGGAGTATTCTAAGTATTACTTCTAGATGTATTACAGATATTTTACATAAGCTAAATGTGGTAAGTATCCTACATACAAACACGTTCCATTGCAAGAGCACATTCATAAATCTAATTTGTTTGTAAGTCCAACAGTGTTAGCCTAGGTATCCAACTAACCTAATTGGCTATATAGTACTGTACTATAATACATTTATAGTACTTTTCACACAGATAATATATAAAAAACAAACAGAAAAAAATTTTAATCTCATGGTAAAATACTTTGAAAATTATAGTAGTACAATAGAATAGCCAGCACACAGGGGCTGGCATCAGGTGAACAGGCAGACGAGTTGCCAACTGGAAGAGGGAGGTGGGAGATGGTAGAGCTGAAGGACTATAAGAAACAGGAGATGGAGGGTAATCTGCAATTCCACTCATGCCTGATTTGATAACACAGGTTCTGTCTGGTTCCTTGCTGGATATAATTCTATCTACCCTCTTGAAAAAATGACCCAGTGATATCTGGATTGTGGGTCTTTATTCTCATCATAGGTGACATGGTAGCAAGTAGCAATGGATTGCATTCTGAATGGCTGTTGCAAGTTCATGTACCATTCTACATTCAGGTTCTATGTCTCAAAAACTAACAGTACCTCCTCAAATAAAGAAAATCTGCTTGCCGTTTCCTGCATGGTGAGTCTCTGGTTCATCAGTTACTTCTTCTTCCTCTTGCCTCTCTTTGTCCTTTCTCTTGTAATTTACACAAAAGCACAACCACTTGCAAAGGATGCACATACTTGACAATATAACCCAAACATGTGAACGGACACTTGAACACATATTAGCATCTTTGTAAGTTTGCAACTTGAAAGTTCACATGTAGGCGACTAACTGTGAATGGTTTCCAATAAGACAATATTTAGGAGCTCATTTATCCAGGGCTTTAATGACCCTTTGTATGTGGGACTTCAGTATTCTATATATCACAATCTCATCTTCAAAGACTTGCTCTAGTCCTCAGCCTTTTATAGAGAATTTTGTAGCTATTAAGTCCTGCAAATATCTGTTTTATTTTTTCTTCCAAAACCTCACTACCTTTAGAATAAATTCTTCCATCAAAAATTTGCTTTCTCACTTCAGAATGGACATGTGAGTAGTTCAGCAACCCCCCTCGCAGTGAAGTGAAAGTGTTAGTCACTCAGTCATGTCTGACTCTCTATGACTCAATGTACTATAGCCTGCCAGGCTCCTCTGTCCATGGGGATTCTTCAGGCAAGAATACTGCAGTGGGTTGTGGATCCCTTCCCCGGGGGATCTTCCCAACCCAAGGATTGAACCCAGGTCTCCCACATTGCAGACGGATTCTTTACCATCTGAGTGACACCCCTCCCTGTTTCTCCCAGTGAAACAACCATTTAATTGGTAAAAATTATAGTACAAGATGAAAAGTATCTGAAAGTTTTCCTAAGAGCACATAGAAAATGAAGAAATGTTTAATCAAGAAAATCTACTAAATATGTGTAAGAATAGTAAAAATTTGTTTGGGAGAGAGAGGTAATTTAAGCCATGATCTACTCCTCTACCCACCCCCATACCCAACTCAGTGTGAAGGAAATTCTACTCTAGATGACTTTGACTATGACCAAGGACACCCTGTTCTCCCAGCACCTAGTGTAGAGCCATGTTTTGCCTCCAGGGGGCATAGGCAACCAGAATCTCTCATCCTTCTCCTCAGCAGTATATTGCATCTATTCTAGGTAGCTGGGACTGAGCTCAGAAGAAATAGCAGTGAGTGGTGGCTTGAAGCAAGATCTTAGTTCCCTGCCCAGGAATTAGATTGGGAGAAGGCAATGGCACCCCACTCCAGTACTCTTGCCTGGAAAATCCCATGGACAGAGGAACCTGGTAGGCTGCAGTCCATGGGGTCGCAAAGAGTCGGACATGACTGAGCGACTTCACTTTCAGTTTTCACTTTCATGCATTGGAGAAGGAAATGGCAACCAACTCCAGTGTTCTTGCCTGGAGAATCCCAGGGACGGGGGAGCCTGGTGGGCTGCCGTCTATGGGGTCGCACAGAGTCGGACACGACTGAAGCAACTTAGCAGCAGCAGCAGCAGCAGCAGCCTGGATAAAAACCAGGAACCCTAGTCGCTAGTCCATCAGGGGCTAGAAGCTAGAGGGAAAATTCCCTGGCTCTTTCTCCTAGTGAAAAATGCATTTCTTAAGGAGGAAAAAACCAAAAACAGCGGCAAAGTTTATTGTTAGAGGTGCAGCACAAGTGGGAAAGCACACACATAAGCAAGGCAGAGAGACACCTAGAGAGAAAGGGTGTAAGCATCCCCCTAATGAAGAGAATCACAGTAAAGAGATGGTTAAGTCATATATATAGGGCAGTTCTTCTGGGTCTTTGATACCTTTGACCAATTATCTGGTTTCTTTTTCCACACCTGCCCTGCCCTACCATCTTCCTTAACATGCATGCACAACATTTTTCCAAGATGAAGTCCAGCTCAGAGGCCTATTGAGAGGGATCTTGGCGTCACCTATTATGGGGTGGTGCCCCCTCTTTCTTCACCTCCAAGGAGCCTAGGATGGGAAATATGTGACCTCTTGATCTTTTATTCAAACAGAGTTTAGCATCTCTCTGTCCCTGCTATTACTCTTATCTTTAAAGTGTCCAGTTCTTTATCCTGTTCCTGTTGTTATTCTATCTCAAAGTACAGACAGGAGGCTGGTCATAAATATCTAGCCTGAAGACCACTTGCCTCCTGCCTCAGAAAATGCAAACAGCAGAAAATGCCTAACCTGGAGCCCATCTATCTCCTGCCTCAGAAACCAAGAGAATCCAAATTTCCTCACCCACTAAACCCCCATTCATGGGGCAAAAGCTATAACCCAGGTGCAGCCATTTGAGAATACTTGGAATTTATTCAGTTTACCCCAGTTTGATTGTATAATACATTAGTAGTTTCATTATGAAAGGAGCAAGCCAAGAAGATCAGGAACTCCCATCACCATGAAATACTCCACCTGTAGAGTAGTAGGTCTATCTGGGAGAAGGAGACCCTTGTTCCAGAGCTTCAGGCCCAATGCAATTACATAGGTATTTTGCCCAAGGACACGCTGTACTGGAAGAACAGAGATTTCTGTAGCTATTCCTAAGGGGGTAGACTTTATTTGGAACAGAGCTTGCAAAGTTTATGCTTAAGGAATATTTTGGTGGTGAGCAGAAAAGAAAATGTTAGTAGCTCTGAAATAGTGCTAGCAATAAGCAAGATGTAGTAAAACTGGCTCTGCTGCTGCTAAGTCGCTTCAGTCGTGTCCGACTCTGTGCGACCCCATAGACGGCAGCCCACCAGGCTCCCCCGTCCCTGGGATTCTCCAGGCAAGAACACTGGAGTTGGTTGCCATTTCCTTCTCCAGTGCATGAAAGTGAAAACTGAAAGTGAAGTCGCTCAGTCATGTCTGACTCTTAGTGACCTCATGACTGAAGCCTACCAGGCTCCTCTGTCCATGGGATTTTCCAGGCAAGAGTACTGGAGTGGGGTGCCATTGCCTCCTCCAAAAACTGGCTCAAAATTATGCAAAGAGAAGTAGGAAAAGAGACAGCGAAGAAGTCCCCTCCTGAGACTGAATAAGTCTCAGAGACAGGCAACACTCTGCTCATGCAAAATTGCCACTTCAATTGGATTAGATTGTGGAACAATTTATATCCCTAGGGTGTTTTCAAAAACAATAGGACAGTCAGTTAGCAATGTGTGGAGGGGAACAGCTGGGTTTCATACCAAAAGAGGCAGACCATCTATAAGTTTCACTGGAAATTCAGAGACAGAACTCTCTTGAGAGAGTTTGGCTAAGACCACACTTATTCCTGTTGGTCAGATGCCTGCACAAGCCCATCAGAAGTTACAAAGTGTGGGCGAAACAGGCGCCACTGAAATGCTGCAGCCAAGTTCTTAAACAATAACAGGCCCTTGGGGTGGGGGTGAGGGTTAGGATATGGTGTCTAGAGAGTTACTACAATCCATTACCGAAAATGTCCAGTTTTCAACAACAAAAAAGAGACATGCAAAGAATAAGAAATTGTGATCCATAAATAGGAAAAACAAAATGCATGCAATAGAGACTTCCTTTGAAGGTGTCAAATGTAGAACTTAGCAAAGATGTCAAAGCAGCTTTTACAACTATATTCAAAGAAATAAAGGAATCTGTGTTTGCGTAATTAAATGAAGGTGATAACAATGTCTTATAAAAAAGAAAATAGCAACAGAGCTAGAAATCACAAAGGGAACCAAATGGAAAATCTGCAGTTGAAAAGTACAATATGCTAATCAAAATGGGAAATTCACTAGGAGGCTCAATAGCAGATTTGAGCTGGAAGAAGAGAGTGTCTGCAAATATAAAGATCGAGAGTATACATTCTGAAGAACAGAGTGTGAAATGAAATACTTGCTGCCATGCTGCGGCTGCTGTCACTTCAGTAGTGTCTGACTCTGTGCTACCCCGTAGACAGCAGCCCACGAGGCTCCCCCGTCCCTGGGATTCTCCAGGCAAGAACACTGGAGTGGGTTGCCATTTCCTTCTCCAATGCATGAAAGTGAAAAGTGAAAGTGAAGTCACTCAGTCGTGTCCGACTCTTAGTGACCCCATGGACTGCAGCCTACCAGGCTCCTCTGTCCAAGAGGCAAAAAAAAAAAAAAAAGCCACAGCTATCTGCAATTTCTGGCCTCCTAATGTGAATGTGTGCTAAGTCGCTTCAGTCATGTCTGATTCTTTGGGACTCCATGGACTGTAGCCCACCAGGCTCCTCTGTCCTTGGGACTTCCCAGGCAAGAATATTAGAGTGGGTTGTTATTTCCTACTCCAGGGGATCTTCCAACCCAGGGATTTAACCTGCATCTCTTATGTCTCCTGCATTGACAGGCAGGTTCTTCACCACTAGTGCCACCTGGGAAGCCCTGATGTGAATGAGGGCTCCCAAAAGGGGACACAAGGGCTGCAATCCAGCGGATGCCACCACTACCCCCAGGGTGCCTGCTAATGAGCTGGGGGTGGGGGATGCAAGAGGCCCCTATCCACCACACGTGCCACCCCTTACAGTGACAGGAAACAGGATTTGGCCCCAGATAGCTGAGATGCACAGGAAAGGAATGAATTCAGTAAGCCCAGAGGCTTCCATCTTCCCATATATAGAATGCTAAATTCCTTCACTTGATATCTTGTTTTCCTTACTACTTAAGAATCTTGAATGTTTAGACTGCCTGCCTCCTTTGTTACCAACTTGTGTATAGTCTAACTCCCTCTCCTACCTCCTGAGAATAATTGTCTCTGGGCTACTGTGATGCTGGTCTTCTCAGGTGGCACTGCTGCTGCTGCTGCTGCTGCTGAGTCATTTCAGTCGTGTCCGACTCTGTGCGACCCCATAGACGGCAGCCCACCAGGCTCCCCCGTCCCTGGGATTCTCCAGGCAAGAACACTGGAGTTGGTTGCCATTTCCTTCTCCAGTGCATGAAAGTGAAAACTGAAAGTGAAGTCGCTCAGTCATGTCTGACTCTTAGTGACCTCATGACTGAAGCCTACCAGGCTCCTCTGTCCATGGGATTTTCCAGGCAAGAGTACTGGAGTGGGGTGCCATTGCCTCCTCCAAAAACTGGCTCAAAATTATGCAAAGAGAAGTAGGAAAAGAGACAGCGAAGAAGTCCCCTCCTGAGACTGAATAAGTCTCAGAGACAGGCAACACTCTGCTCATGCAAAATTGCCACTTCAATTGGATTAGATTGTGGAACAATTTATATCCCTAGGGTGTTTTCAAAAACAATAGGACAGTCAGTTAGCAATGTGTGGAGGGGAACAGCTGGGTTTCATACCAAAAGAGGCAGACCATCTATAAGTTTCACTGGAAATTCAGAGACAGAACTCTCTTGAGAGAGTTTGGCTAAGACCACACTTATTCCTGTTGGTCAGATGCCTGCACAAGCCCATCAGAAGTTACAAAGTGTGGGGGAAACAGGCTTCACTGAAATGCTGCAGCCAAGTTCTTAAACAATAACAGGCCCTTGGGGTGGGGGTGAGGGTTAGGATATGGTGTCTAGAGAGTTACTACAATCCATTACCGAAAATGTCCAGTTTTCAACAACAAAAAAGAGACATGCAAAGAATAAGAAATTGTGATCCATAAATAGGAAAAACAAAATGCATGCAATAGAGACTTCCTTTGAAGGTGTCAAATGTAGAACTTAGCAAAGATGTCAAAGCAGCTTTTACAACTATATTCAAAGAAATAAAGGAATCTGTGTTTGCGTAATTAAATGAAGGTGATAACAATGTCTTATAAAAAGGAAAATAGCAACAGAGCTAGAAATCACAAAGGGAACCAAATGGAAAATCTGCAGTTGAAAAGTACAATATGCTAATCAAAATGGGAAATTCACTAGGAGGCTCAATAGCAGATTTGAGCTGGAAGAAGAGAGTGTCTGCAAATATAAAGATCGAGAGAGAGTATACATTCTGAAGAACAGAGTGTGAAATGAAATACTTGCTGCCATGCTGCGGCTGCTGTCACTTCAGTAGTGTCTGACTCTGTGCTACCCTGTAGACAGCAGCCCACGAGGCTCCCCCGTCCCTGGGATTCTCCAGGCAAGAACACTGGAGTGGGTTGCCATTTCCTTCTCCAATGCATGAAAGTGAAAAGTGAAAGTGAAGTCACTCAGTCGTGTCCGACTCTTAGTGACCCCATGGACTGCAGCCTACCAGGCTCCTCTGTCCAAGAGGCAAAAAAAAAAAAAAAAGCCACAGCTATCTGCAATTTCTGGCCTCCTAATGTGAATGTGTGCTAAGTCGCTTCAGTCATGTCTGATTCTTTGGGACTCCATGGACTGTAGCCCACCAGGCTCCTCTGTCCTTGGGACTTCCCAGGCAAGAATATTAGAGTGGGTTGTTATTTCCTACTCCAGGGGATCTTCCAACCCAGGGATTTAACCTGCATCTCTTATGTCTCCTGCATTGACAGGCAGGTTCTTCACCACTAGTGCCACCTGGGAAGCCCTGATGTGAATGAGGGCTCCCAAAAGGGGACACAAGGGCTGCAATCCAGCGGATGCCACCACTACCCCCAGGGTGCCTGCTAATGAGCTGGGGGTGGGGGATGCAAGAGGCCCCTATCCACCACACGTGCCACCCCTTACAGTGACAGGAAACAGGATTTGGCCCCAGATAGCTGAGATGCACAGGAAAGGAATGAATTCAGTAAGCCCAGAGGCTTCCATCTTCCCATATATAGAATGCTAAATTCCTTCACTTGATATCTTGTTTTCCTTACTACTTAAGAATCTTGAATGTTTAGACTGCCTGCCTCCTTTGTTACCAACTTGTGTATAGTCTAACTCCCTCTCCTACCTCCTGAGAATAATTGTCTCTGGGCTACTGTGATGCTGGTCTTCTCAGGTGGCACTGCTGCTGCTGCTGCTGCTGCTGAGTCATTTCAGTCGTGTCCGACTCTGTGCGACCCCATAGACGGCAGCCCACCAGGCTCCCCCGTCCCTGGGATTCTCCAGGCAAGAACACTGGAGTTGGTTGCCATTTCCTTCTCCAGTGCATGAAAGTGAAAACTGAAAGTGAAGTCGCTCAGTCATGTCTGACTCTTAGTGACCTCATGACTGAAGCCTACCAGGCTCCTCTGTCCATGGGATTTTCCAGGCAAGAGTACTGGAGTGGGGTGCCATTGCCTCCTCCAAAAACTGGCTCAAAATTATGCAAAGAGAAGTAGGAAAAGAGACAGCGAAGAAGTCCCCTCCTGAGACTGAATAAGTCTCAGAGACAGGCAACACTCTGCTCATGCAAAATTGCCACTTCAATTGGATTAGACTGTGGAACAATTTATATCCCTAGAGTGTTTTCAAAAACAATAGGACAGTCAGTTAGCAATGTGTGGAGGGGAACAGCTGGGTTTCATACCAAAAGAGGCAGACCATCTATAAGTTTCACTGGAAATTCAGAGACAGAACTCTCTTGAGAGAGTTTGGCTAAGACCACACTTATTCCTGTTGGTCAGATGCCTGCACAAGCCCATCAGAAGTTACAAAGTGTGGGGGAAACAGGCTTCACTGAAATGCTGCAGCCAAGTTCTTAAACAATAACAGGCCCTTGGGGTGGGGGTGAGGGTTAGGATATGGTGTCTAGAGAGTTACTACAATCCATTACCGAAAATGTCCAGTTTTCAACAACAAAAAAGAGACATGCAAAGAATAAGAAATTGTGATCCATAAATAGGAAAAACAAAATGCATGCAATAGAGACTTCCTTTGAAGGTGTCAAATGTAGAACTTAGCAAAGATGTCAAAGCAGCTTTTACAACAATATTCAAAGAAATAAAGGAATCTGTGTTTGCGTAATTAAATGAAGGTGATAACAATGTCTTATAAAAAGGAAAATAGCAACAGAGCTAGAAATCACAAAGGGAACCAAATGGAAAATCTGCAGTTGAAAAGTACAATATGCTAATCAAAATGGGAAATTCACTAGGAGGCTCAATAGCAGATTTGAGCTGGAAGAAGAGAGTGTCTGCAAATATAAAGATCGAGAGTATACATTCTGAAGAACAGAGTGTGAAATGAAATACTTGCTGCCATGCTGCGGCTGCTGTCACTTCAGTAGTGTCTGACTCTGTGCTACCCTGTAGACAGCAGCCCACGAGGCTCCCCCGTCCCTGGGATTCTCCAGGCAAGAACACTGGAGTGGGTTGCCATTTCCTTCTCCAATGCATGAAAGTGAAAAGTGAAAGTGAAGTCACTCAGTCGTGTCCGACTCTTAGTGACCCCATGGACTGCAGCCTACCAGGCTCCTCTGTCCAAGAGGAAAAAAAAAAAAAAAAGCCACAGCTATCTGCAATTTCTGGCCTCCTAATGTGAATGTGTGCTAAGTCGCTTCAGTCATGTCTGATTCTTTGGGACTCCATGGACTGTAGCCCACCAGGCTCCTCTGTCCTTGGGACTTCCCAGGCAAGAATATTAGAGTGGGTTGTTATTTCCTACTCCAGGGGGATCTTCCAACCCAGGGATTTAACCTGCATCTCTTATGTCTCCTGCATTGACAGGCAGGTTCTTCACCACTAGTGCCACCTGGGAAGCCCTGATGTGAATGAGGGCTCCCAAAAGGGGACACAAGGGCTGCAATCCAGCGGATGCCACCACTACCCCCAGGGTGCCTGCTAATGAGCTGGGGGTGGGGGATGCAAGAGGCCCCTATCCACCACACGTGCCACCCCTTACAGTGACAGGAAACAGGATTTGGCCCCAGATAGCTGAGATGCACAGGAAAGGAATGAATTCAGTAAGCCCAGAGGCTTCCATCTTCCCATATATAGAATGCTAAATTCCTTCACTTGATATCTTGTTTTCCTTACTACTTAAGAATCTTGAATGTTTAGACTGCCTGCCTCCTTTGTTACCAACTTGTGTATAGTCTAACTCCCTCTCCTACCTCCTGAGAATAATTGTCTCTGGGCTACTGTGATGCTGGTCTTCTCAGGTGGCACTGCTGCTGCTGCTGCTGCTGCTGAGTCATTTCAGTCGTGTCCGACTCTGTGCGACCCCATAGACGGCAGCCCACCAGGCTCCTCTGTCCCTGGGATTCTCCAGGCAAGAATACTGGAGTGGGTTGCCATTTCCTTCTCCAATGCGTGAAAGTGAAAAGTGAAAGTGAAGTCACTCAGTTGTGCCCGACTCTTAGTGACCCCATGGACTGCAGCCTACCAGGCTCCTCCGTTCATGGGATTTCCCAGGCAAGAGTACTGGAGTGGGTTGCCATTGGAACCCACCTGTCAATGCAGGAGATGTAAGATACGCAGGTTTGATCCCTAGTTTGGGAGATCCCCTGGAGGAGGGCATGGCAACCTACTACAGTATTCTTGCCTGGAGAATCCCATGGACAGAGGAGGCTGCTGGGCTACAGTCCACAGAGTCGGACACGACTGAAGAGACTTGGCATGCCTGAAGGCACTGAGACGTTGCGTTCAGGGCTCGGAGTCCTTAACATCCCCACCAAATAAAACAATTCTCTATTTACAAGTTTTGACTAATATTTTTTTAGTTGACAAGAGAGAAAACCAAATGAAGAAAAATGAACAGAAACTCAGAGAAATGTGAAAACCACCAGGGGCATCCACATAAAGATAATAAGGACACTAAAAGAGAGGAGGAAGGCAAAGAAGTAAAACATATATTTGGACACACAATAGCTGAAAAGTTCTCAAATTTTATAAAAATAACCAGTCTGAACAACAAAGGAGTTCTATGAACACCAGAGAGATTTACACCTAGACCCATTATTGGTAACATATTGAAGGACAAACAGAAAATTTTGAAAGTAGCAAGATTAGTATCACTCATTTTGTACATGGAAACTCTGATAAGACTAACAGCAGATATCTCATCCTAATTATACTCTTCTTTCCCATATAAAATATGGATAAGTAGTTCTAATAATGAATTATTTACTTGAAAAAATAAGACATGCCACATAAATGTATACTTCTAGATGACAGAGTGTACAAAGTTGCTTGATAACAACTCCCATAATATTTTTACCTTCACTAGATGACACATATAATTTTAATATATAAGCCACAAGTCTTAATTTATAAGTACTTTCAGTCTTGAATACACATAGAAAATAGAAGATAGTAGCAAACATATTTATAATGCAGAATGCATATGGTGAGTGCTAAGTATTGTACAAATTGGTATAGGCTATATTATTTTATTACTACATGGCAGACTTTGCACATAAAACTCTCTCATGGTTACCAAGATGCTATTGAAATAACAACAATAATTAAAAATTTATAAATTTATATATGCGCAAATAATGAGAAAGTAGTCCCTCACTAGATGAGAGATTTCAACAAAATTTGGAAGCACAAGTCCCAGCTTGATAATAGACTTTATCTGGGAGGTAAACTGAAATAGGTACTGTATGTTTCATAATCCCAATTTAGATACATCATTTTCTGACAGTTCCAGGATCCCTGCACAAACAACCACTAATGCAAAGCTCAGTCCATAAGGTCTGTGTGTGCTGTCATACCACAGTCTCCCTGAGTAGGATTCCTACTCCCTCACTCTAAAAAATAAGTGGACATATAAAATAAGCTACCTATACAACATGGGGAATATAGAAAATATTTTATAACTATAAATTGAGTATAACCTTTTAAAACTGTGAGTCCCTATGTTGTAACCTGTAACATATAATTATATACTTCAACATACTTAAAAAAAAAATAAATAAAATAACATAAAAGTGGACATACAGGTTTCAATGTATATTTGAAGGAAATCATTAATATGAAAAGGCTGAGATGAAAGCACACAAAACTTGTATCAGGGTACAGATAAAATTGAGAGAGTATAACCGTTTAAAATACATAGCTCAGCAGGGATTTTTAGGGAGGTGAAACTATTCTCCCCAGGACCATTGTAGACATCTGACATTATGCATTTGTCAATACCCATTGAACTGCATGGCACAGAATGACATCTCTGACAAAACTCTAGCTGAATATGGGATTAAAGAACAGGGACTTCAGTGAACACACACAACAAGGAGTAGTCTATGAAAAAATACTTAGAAAAAAGAAAATAAGCAGAATATGAGAGAAAAGGAGAGATTCAAGGATTGCGATGACGCCAACATATGAATTTAAAGGGGGAGGAGATAAAAGAAAAAACACAGAGGAAATAATTAATATAATTTCTAGTAGTTTAAATAACTCATGTGTGGATACTCTAATATATCTGTTGTCATAAGTCTTTCTCAACTGGTAAGACTTCAGATCAAAAGGGCTGAATATCAGTGAGGATAAATATTTTCTTAATGATCCACAGTTAGACCTATTGCTATGAAATTTACCACAATAAAATGATGTCCTAAAACTCTTCTAGCATGGTAGAGGAATGTGAAACATTTGTTATAAGACGTCTGATTGAAGAGGGAATTCATAGGGCCTGAACTCCATCTTAGGCCTGTTCATGCTGATCATGCTTGGCCACCTCTCCAGTGGACTCTCAACTCTGTGTTTAGTGCCCATGGAAACGACAACAGAAGGATAGACCCCCCTCCGGACAAGGGAAACTTGAAGATTATATCCTGGTTACTCATCACCTAAGAGAAAACATACACTAATCCCCCCCACCTCCGGACAGGCCATAAATTTTTCTGTACCTATCAGAGTGTAACCTTGGGTTTATTGATTATTGGCCAATTGCTTAACTGTTTGAGCATATAACACGTGAATGTTGGGGTTATTGGGATTGTATTTACCCTTCCTTTGTTTTGTAAGTATCAAGGAATTTGAAGTCGTGGGTTCAGACACGTACACATAGGGTATAAAAGACTGTCATAAATGCTGGTCGGGGTTCTTGGCCAAGAGGAAACTCTGCCTTGGGCCCGCTGGTGTAATAAACTGCACTTCACTATCTACATTGTCCTTCTGAGTGAGTTTGTTTCCCGGAACACATGGCTACAACATGATGAATGGACTTCTGCAGTGTCTCAGAGGTAAAGAATCCACCCACAATGAGGGAGAGGTAGGTTTGATCTCCGGATGGGGAAGACACCCTGGAGGAGGGCACGGCAACCCACTCAAGTATTCTTGCCTGGAGAATCCCTTGACAGAAGAGCCTGGTGGGTTACACAATACATAGGGTTGCAAAGAGTAGGACACAACTGAAGTCACTTAGCACACATGCCCTCACATCTAATGAATAACATTGGGAACTGAATTTCACAAGAAAATCCTTAAGAGATTGCTAGAGTTTCTGAGTGAAAAACAAAGGTATTATAATAATAACATTTAGAATTATTGAAAAGTTTCTGTCCCCATTGCCCACAAACCACTAGCAATAAAGGGCCTACAAAAGTCTGAGGGAAAAAAAATTGAAAATAAACTTGAGCATAAGCTTCTTAATATATGTATTCAAAATGTTGCAATTACAAAGGATATATCTGTTCCTGCACACTTTCTTAGGGGGATACTTGAAGATGTAGCTAACCAAAGTAACTGTCATAAAGTGAAACATGTAAATTATAATCACAGATTTTAGTGAGGAAATCTCAGTGTAGCCAGTGTCAATAATCCTGGCTAGTATCTTATTTGATCTGAAGTAGGATACAATGGAGAAGGCAATGGCAACCCACTCCAATACTCTTGCCTGGAAAATCCCATGGGCGGAGGAGACTGGTAGGCTGCAGTTCATGGGGTCGCTAAGAGTCAGACATGATTGAGCGACTTCACTTTCACTTTTTACTTTCATGCATTGGAGAAGGAAATGGCAACCCACTCCAGTGTTCTTGCCTGGAGAATCCCAGGGACGGGTGAGCCTGGTGGGCTGCTGTCTATGGGGTCGCACAGAGCCGGACACGGCTGAAGCAACTTAGCAGCAGCAGCAGCAGGATACAAATTGAAAGACTTGCATGAAACATGTTTGTCAGGATAAAAATGGAATGATTTCAGTAAAGTAGATAACATAACTAATGTTGCCAGATATCCATGATGTAATGAATTAAAAAAAAAAAAAAAACTAATATGTAGATTGTGCTAGGGGGTGAGCTAGAGACAATTGCTCAGTCGTGTCCAACTCTGCAAACCCACGGGCTGGAGCCTGCCAGGATCCTCTGTTGATGAAATTCTCCAGGCAGGAATACTGGAATTGTTTGTGATTCCCTTCTCCAGGGGATCGTCCCAAACCAGGGTTTGAAACTGGGTCTCCCACATTGCAGGCAGCTTCTTTATCATCTGAGCCACTGAGGAATTTTTTGCAGTGCCAGGCTGGATGACTCACAAGCTGGAATCAAGACTGCCAGGAAAAATAATAACAACCTCAGATATGTATATGATACCACTTTAATGGCAGAAGGTGAAGAGAAATTAAAGAGCCACTTGATGAGGGCAAAAGAGGAGAGTGAAAAAGCTGGCTTAAAACTCAACATTCAAAAAGTGGAGATGCTATCACTTCATGGCAAATAGATGGGGAAAAAGTGGAAAAGATGACAGATTTTACTTTCTTATGTCCTAAATCACTGTGGAGAGTAACTGCAGCCACAAAATTAAAAGATGCTTGCTCCTTGGAAGGAAAGTGATGACAAACCTGGAGAGCATATTAAAAAGCAGAGACATCTCTTTGCTGCCAAGTGTTCATAAAGTCAAAGCTATGGTTTCTCCAGTACTCATGTATGGATATGAAAGTTGGATCATAAAGAAGGCTGAGCACCAAAGAATTGATGCTTTTGAACTGTGGTGCTGGAGAAGACTCTTGAGAGTCCCTTGGACAGCAAAGAGATCAAATCAGTCAATCCTAAAAGAAATCAACCCTGCATATTCACTAGAAGAACTGATGCTGAAGTTAAAGCTCCAATATTTTGGACCACCTGAATCAAAGAACCAACTCATTGGGAAAAACCCTGATGCTGGCAAAGATTGAGGGCCAAAGGAGAAAGGGGAAACAGAGAGTGAGATAGTTGGATGGCATTTTCTACTCAATGAATATGGTTTGAGCAAACTCTAGGAGAAAGTGAAGAACGGGAAAGTCTGGTGTGATGCAGTGCATGGGGGGTGCAAAGAGTCGGACATGATTTAGGAACTGAACAACGACGACAATAAAGAGAAACAAAGTTGAAAAAAATAACTCAGGTGGAAACTCACAAATAAGCTAAGAAAGACACAAGAAACTTGTTGCTCAAGTAAAGCAAACCAAGCAAACAAGCAAAACCATGTTTTCAGTGGAGGAAAAGGCAGTCCAAATATTCTGATTGTCATAGAGGTTGTGCACTGGATTTATAAAAAAGAAAGTGCAATCCTAGGAATATATTTGGCTTTATCATAAACATTACTTCTAAAAAACTAACAATAAATCATCACATAGTGATTTTCGTGTTACAAACTAAATATTTTAAAAGTGCAGAAAAATTAATTATGATTACAGTAAGTAATGTCATCCTTAAAATAAAAAAATGCAGATGACAAAGTCAAGAGGTAGAAGCGGTGAATAAGAGGAATTTAGATAGGTTAGAATGTGACTATATCAATTCATAAAGGAAGAGGTTAAGAGATATAAAACTGATAGAATAAGAAATACACAATTATATTATATGTGGGTAATCTGCATGGTGGTGTATGTATATTGTAAAATGAAACCGTAAGAAGAAGAGTGGAAATACAGTGACAAATCTGGAAACTGAGGAAAAGGAGATGATGACATTTAAGCAAATTTCATAAGAAAATCAAAGGCATAAAAATACCATTTGCAGCTAATTAAAAGTGTCTACCTCCACTGCCTATGAACTCCCAGAAGCTGAATGCCAGGCTCTGCTAGGAGACTTTCCTAAGCCTATTTGAATACATCTTTCCTTTTAATAACCAAGGAAAACCACTAGCAAGTTTATCTTCTAAAGGGAGAAGAGCCCTCAGCACCCTGAGGAGCAGTGGAAGAAATACCCTTGACCGTAACAGGTAAGAGGAAATAGAGGAAATTGGCCGCCACTATGTTTTATGTTCTGGAACCAATACAAATGCTTCTCAAATGTAGTTCTTGTCCTTTGCTAGTGCAGAAATGTCATGTTGCCTGTCTTGGAGGAAAAAAATGGAGAATAAGGCTTTAGAACCCTGCTCTGTAGCATTTAAAACCTCGCACAGCAAATTGACAGAATGATTGGATGTTTGTTGACTGCAATAATTGTTTGTAATTTTTATGTCTTTAATTTCATTTTTCTAGTTCAACATGGCATAATATATATAATAGTGTCAGTCCATCTCATCCTTCACCCGAGGCAGATAGAAAAACCCTGCTCTATAGCATTTAGTCACCATCTGTCTGTGGTTTATTTCAGGTTCAAATGACTATTGCCTAGCATAATGGCTGCCATGTAATTGTCACTCAAGTAATATTTCTGAGTGAATGAAGGAAGGAAGAAATGCTTGAAACACAATAAAATTAGTAATCATTTATTCAGTGTTCCAAAATAAAATCTGGCCACCTCTAGGGAGCAGATCTGGGATATCAGACAGATGAGGGAAGGGGGATTCCTTTGACAGAGGTCTTTTATATAGTTTCATTTTACCTAAAATGTGTTCAGAATTAGGCTTTTAACTGGAGAAGAGGACTCTCCTTAGAGAGATGAAAAAGAGTGTGAGCAAGCTCCACAGGAGTAAGAAAACATGCTTCAGAGGGGAAGGAGTGGTTTTTGACTTTGTTTTTAGTGAAGATTATGGTGAATGCACATGAAGAAATGGTAATTGCAATACAGTTTAGACATCACCATAAAAAATTAACTGAAAAAAGACAGAAAAATCATGATTCGTATTTTAGACATGTTTTTTTTCTCTTTCCATACAGACAATAGGAGTTAGCATTCAGTAAAATGCCAGGATTGTGTGTGTGTATCTTTTGTTCTAGACATAGTATTATAAAATAGTTTAACTCTGGGATAAGCAAGATAATTCAGTCATATCTATGAGCATATCAAGGGCAGGCACTATGACTTTTTTCTTTCATTACATTTGATGATGACTAACATTTCAAAAATCAGAATTTTCTTCAAAGCACAGTTGTGAACAAATCCAGAAAAGAAGAAAATAGCCATCTTCCTTCCTCTCTGTTAACATGAAGTTGTCCAACATCAGCTGCAATAATTTTGTATTTTTAAACACAGAAACTTTCCCCTTCTCTAAAAAAAATTTGATCATTAGGTTGGGAAGATCCCCTGGAGAAGGGAATGGCTACCCATACCAGTATTCCTCCCTGGAAATTTCCATAGACAAGAGCCTGGCAGGCTACAGTCCACGCAGTCACAAAGAGGCAGACACTGCTGAGAGACCCACAACACAACACAGCAAAGAATGTGAAAGCAGGTTACTTCAGAGGCACCTTATTTGATCTGAATCTTTCACAAGAAGGACTGAATGAAATAGTAAAGAATGTTCATTTTCTTGTCTTTTCTTGTTGCTAGTCTCACAGTTTGGGTAGACATGTAGAAAATACATACTATGTGTAGGACTCCATGGAACTCACTCAAATGAAGGGAAAAAACAATGAAAGTGCCTGTTTTTGAACCTAGTTTCAACCATGACTAACAAGATGGGAATCATTAGAAGCAGCTTTAACCACCATACGAGTAGAGTAAAAAACCACTTATCTTGCGGTGAGAGATGAAGGCCATTGTAAATAGACCTTAGAAACTGTGAATTAGAAGATGCTGAACTTGGAACTCTTCAGGCTCATACAAACTGGAAAATGGTCATTTTATTCTCATCCCCTTTTTATGACACTCAAGAAAAAATTGCTTCCATGTGCACAATTATTGTATTCTAAATATATGCAACATGAAAAATGTGAATTCTTCAGGGAAATTCTCCCTTAGGCCTTCAATCTGATTTTGAAATGGATGAAGTAAATGGCTGTATTTCATTATTGAAACCCCCCTAGGAAGGTATTTTGACTTGCCTAGTAAATTGTGAATGTCATGTTGATTTTCTTTTTATTACTGCACTAGAGGATGGTATTGACTCCTTGTGAAAATCAGGCATGTGGAGAAATAAATGTCTGTCCTTAATCTTCTCTCTTCTCAGTGTTAAGAAATAAGGAAGAACTGATATATTCACACTGTGCTTGTAGCTATGGCTACTTACCCTAACTCCTGACATTTCAAAATACTGACATATCATACAACTAGAAAATAAGATAAAAGTTTAGTAATTTTGGCTGAACTTTACAAACCATCTACATGTCTTTAATATGATCAACCATTCTTATCATTCATAAATTACATTGTACAAAAAGATTTCATGTATCATTGGAAGACTGAAGAAATCAAGCAGGTTTCCCAAAACCATTCAGTCAATAAAAAATGGACTTTGGAACCTGCCTTCTGTCCCCAAACCACAGCTTCTTCACAAGAGAAATCAGGATATATCCCTGAAAGTTAAGCCTTTCTGCGAATGTCACTCTTAAAAAATTATGCTTTCATATTGCAGAGTTAGTTTGCTGTGGTGGCTTTCTCTTGCTGCAGTGAGTTTTCAAGATTCTGTGTTGGCAGTGTTTCTGTCATTTCCGTTTTTAAAGGATTAGGTGCTACTGCATCCTTAGTCATAAGGAGTACAATATTTTAAATGTCAGAGATTATTTCAAACACCTCTTCTTTCCCCAAGATCTCCACCTGAACTTCAAGTCAATACCTCTTTCCCAACTACTTTCCCAAGATTTGAGTGGACTGAGTCAGGGAGTTAGCAACCATCTCAGCTCCATCTTCCAGATGGGCAAGACTTCACACTTGCTTTACCTTTTGGATATCTTGTCAAAGTCTGAGACACCAGAACCTTTATATCTTGGCATCTGAAACATGATCTAGAGTATACATCTTATTCTCTAAGATCATTGTCAGTAGTTCTCAGAGAGTTGTACCTAGACTAGCAGAATTATCTAGAAACTTATTAGAAACACAAATTCTTGTGTCTGTTCCCAGACTTCAGATACTCTAGAGGTGGGGCCAGGGGAGCTATATTAACAAAGAACCAGGTGATTTTGATGCATAAAGAGTTTGGCAATCAATTTCCTCTTTTATTCTGTATTGGCCCAATTTATGGGACCGGGTTTGAATTTTTAATCCCACTATGAAACAACTGTGGTAAATTTATAAACAAAATCTTTGATTCACATAAATAAAATTTTAAAGTTCCTTACATATTGCTTTAGTGTGGCTTGCTTTTCAGAATGAGTTCTGAAGAGTCAGATTCAAACTATACACATATATGCACTACTACACAAATATACACTAACCATAGGCTTTAGATTTACAGTCTTTTTATTGATGATGGCCAGTTTATAGTTTTACTCTGAAAAGAAGTCATTAATTTTTTTTTTTTAAACTGAACCATGGAAAACAATCCAAGTGTTTTGGCACTAAGAATGTTCAATATAGGCAAATTTAATTCTATAATTTTCTCTGCTGCTATTCATGGACTTCTATTACCTTGGCAGAATCATAACTTGTAAAAAATGACCATGTCCTAATTAGTGAATACCTAAAATATTTGCAATTTAAGGATTATCTGCTGCCTGTTTATTAGAATGAAACTATACAAGCACAAATAGAGATGGTCTTCCCTGGTGGCTCAGACAGTAAAGAATTTTCCTGCTATGGGGGAGACCCAGGTTTTATTCCTGGGTTGGGAAGATCTTCTGGAGAAGGAAATGACTACTAACTCCAATATTCTTTCCTGGAGAATTCCATGGACAGAAGAGCCTGAAGGGCTACATTCCATGGGATCGCAAAGAGTCAGACATGATTGAGCATCTAACACATGTAATAGATGCACAAATGGAGACAGGTTAGCCAAAAAGGAATCTAATATTTGGCCATACGATTGGATATAAGACAAAGGATAAGATTCACTCATTCATTCTGCAAATTAGGAAAAATAAGCTTGAAATTGAAATGATAACATTTGAGGAAGAACTGAAATTGTTTCTTCACCATTATGTTGAGAAATGAGAGAACATGCCAGGGCAAATTAGATGCTATCTAGTTATGCCCCTTATTTTACAAATAAGGAAACAGAGACCAAGAAAGGGGGATAAATTGATCTCTTGATTATATAGCAGGAGAGTGGTACAGTTTTCAGTTTCTTAAGAAAGACACTTTTGAGATGCATGTGCATCTCGAAGGTACAAAAAAAAAAAAAAAGATTTGCAATTGCACTTTTAGTAAACACTCTAAATAAGGAAGGTCTGGGGGTTATCATCATCATTTGTGTGTGCTAAGTCACTTCAGTCATGTCTGATTCTTTGCAACCCTATATAGACTGTAGCCTGCTGGGCTCCTCTGTCCATGGGGTTCTCCAGGCAAGAGTACTGGAGTGGGTTGCCATTTCCTCCTCCAGAGTATCTTACCAGGCATTGAACTAACGTTTCTTATGTCTCTCAAATTGATAAGAGGCGGATTGCTTACCACTAGCCAACTGGGAAGCCTTCATCAATTGTTCAGCTCAGTTCAGTTCAGTTGCTCAGTCGTGTCCAACTCTTTGTGACCCCACGAATTGCAGAACGCCAGGCCTCCCTGTCCATCACCAACTCCCGGAGTTTACCCAAACTTCTGTCCATCAAGTCAGTGATGCCATCCAGCCATCTCATCCTCTGTCATCCCCTTTTCCTCTGGCCCCCAATCCCTCCCAGCATCAGGGTCTTTTCCAGTGAGTCAACTCTTCGCATGAGATGGCCAAAGTACTGGAGTTTCAGCATCAGTCCTTCCAATGAACACCCAGGACTGATTCCTTTAGGATGGACTGGTTGGGTCTCCTTGCAGTTCAAGGGACTCTCAAGAGTCTTCTCCAACACCACAGTTCAAAAGCATCAATTCTTTGGCACTCAGCTTTCTTCACAGTTCAACTCTCACATCCATACGTGAGCATTGGAAAAACCATAGCCTTGACTAGACGGACCTTTGTTGGCAAAGTAATGTCTCTGCTTTATTTTTTAAAATATAAATTTATTTATTTTAATTGGAGGCTGATTACTTTACAATATTGTATTGGTTTTGCCATACATCAACATGAATCCGCCACGGGTGTACACGTGTTCCCCATCCTGAACCCCCCTCCCACCTCCCTCCCCATACCATCCCTCTGGGTCAAAGAATAAATTCTCTGGATCCTTAGAACTTCTTCAGACAGGTGTTTTGTAGTAGGTCATCCTAGGAACATTGCCTTATGATGTTAGAAGCCTTACTAGAGTCTGGACACCTATTAGTACAGATGTTTGGATAGAGTCATTATGTGTCAGGGCTTCGCAGGTGGTGTTACTGGTAAAAAAAACCTGCCTGCCGATATAGAAGACATAAGAAACATAGGTTCAATCCCTGAGAATATGCCCTGGAGGAGGAAATTGGGTGTCCAGTATTCTTGCCTGGAGAATCCCATGGACAGAGGAACTTGGCAAGCTACAGTCTAAAGGTTGTGAAGACTCCCTGGTCCAGCACTCTTGCCTGGAAAATCCATGGACAGAGGAGCCTGGTAGGCTGCAGCCCATGGGGTCGCCAACAGTTGGGCATGACTGAGCGACTTCACTTTGACTTTTCACTTTCATGCATTGGAGAAGGAAATGGCAACCCACTCCAGTGTTCTTGCCTGGAGAATCCCAGAGACGGCAGAGCCTGGTGGGCTGCCGTCTATGGGGTAGCACAGAGTCGGACACGACTGAAGCGACTTAGCAGCAGCAGCAGCAGACATGATTGAAGTGACTTACTACACATGCACTCTCCTGTTATGTGCCAAAAGTTGGCCAATTCTCAGCCTCAAACAGGAAACAACCTAATCATTCAATAACAGGGTAACAGAAACATAAACTCCTCAGCAATAAAAAGGAATTAAGTTGCAATATTCATGACAACACACACGTGCATGTTCAGTTGCTCGGCCGTGACTGACTCTTTGCAACACCATGGACTGGAGTCCACCAGGATCCTCTGTCCATGAAAGCTTCCAGGCAAGATATTGGAGTGGGTTGCCCATTTCCTACTCCAGGGGATCTTCCCCACCCTGGGATCGAACCCAGGTCTCTTGGCTTTCCTGCATTTTAGGTGAATTCTTTACTAACTGAGCCACCTGAGAATATTAAGGATGCCTAAACCTCAAAGTCATAATACTCTGCCTACAGAGTAAGCTAAACGCCAGAGTGCATCCTGTGTGTTTCTATTCACATGAACAGGTGAAATAAAAAAGAAAAAAAGAAAAAAAGCAGTGATGGGAAAAAAGAAATAAAAAAATAGTTTCTCTGAAGATAAAAGCGGGATTCCTTGGTGATGTCTCTCTTGGTCTTCCATTTGTAACACTTCTCACGTCGATCTATAATTATCATTAACTAACTTTCCCTCTGAGCTCTTTTTACTTACCTCCAACCTCTAGGAGTTTTTTCAAGCCTTGGTGCAGGGTTGTGGACAAATTAATTTTCATGGGACCAAACTAGAACCTTGGTCTCACTGAGTTTGATGCTAGCATCTCTAGGAAAGAGTTCCCAGTTTTGCCTTCTTTCTTCTCTTAGCAACTAGCAAAGAGGGCTTGAGGTATAGCTGTACTTGGATATCAAGTTTGTTATCCATTTGGAATTATCTCAAAGGGCATATCCATGTAATAGTATAAAATTTCTAGCTAGATGAAAAAGAAAATAACACAAAATACCCCTCATTTAATTATAGTAATAAATGGACAAAGTATAAATTTCAGGACAGGAAACTGCTGAAAACTTGATAATCCCCTAGAAATTCTCCAGCCTAACCACATAATCTTGGAAAGAAGACTCGTATACTCATATTTTGCAAATAAAAGATCTTTGTATACAAGATTAAAAAAATAAAAGGGATGCCAGTCTATTTCAGTGGTGCACCAATGCATGTAACAAAGTCTTTGATAATCAGCCATAGAAAAATGTTATTAAAAATAGAAAAATGTCTCTTAAAAACAACTCCAAAAAGTTTTCACAGGATAATATCTGTTAGGTGCTATCACAATGAGAAAAAGAGAGAGGAAAAAAATGATACTGCTTTACATTCTCAGTTACAATTTATTTAGAGAGGGATGCTGATTTGCCATCTTCTTTTAAGAGATGTAAAAAATGTGAATGCTCATTAGGTAAGAAGATATATAGTGAGGCCAGAAATAACTAAAGAACCTAAGATGAGAAAATATGACAGGACACTACACGTTTGAATGGGAATATAAAACACACCGTGTGTTTCATAACTGGCCAAGGCAAAGGTTTCCAGGCCATTGGTTAGGCACTTTACTCCTTTCCTTTTTTATACCTGTCTGAAGATTCAGATCAAGAACACACACATATTAAATATCTGGACACAGTAAAAAATGATTTGAAAAATAGTGTAACTAATGAAAAACCATAAATGTACACTTGTTTGTGAAAGTGAATCCAACTTTATTCAATTCGCCATTACATTTTGGTGGTATTTATTTTCAGTTTTCTTTTTCCTTTCTCTCTAGATGCTATTTCTAAAAATGTTAAGTAAACAAATACAAAAATGCATGGTATATCAATACAATCTCTGCCTTTCCTTTGAATTAATACTTTGAGTTTATCCTCTCCCCAAGTCAATAACACATGAATAATTGGTATCATATGAGTAAATAATTTTAAACTCTAAGTTTCAAATCATGAAAAATACCAGCTCCAGTTTTTTATACAACCCAGGTCTCACTTGCTGGGTTGGACCATGCCATCTGATGACTGACAGGAAGACACAGAACACAGTCACTGGCACCCTCCTTCTACTTGCTAGTGTGCAGCATTGGGCTGGATCTTCTGAAATGGATGGGTAAAGCTCTTAATCTTATATATCTTTCAGTGCTTTGCCTTGGTTGGAATTCAAGAAGCCTGCAGAACTTCTTAGAAAAGAATATAAATGTTCCTGAAGTGTTTCAAAAACATCAATTCAAAAGGTCTAAATCAGCAACAGCAGTGACAACAAAAATGTGTCACTTTCTGTTGGAGGAAGAAACCCAGATAAAAAAGCTTATTTTCCCAGATGGTCCACTGACTAATTACACAGGCAGGAGCTCCTGAAAAGAAAGGAATCAGAAGGAAACCCTAATAAGCAGTATAATGGGAGGAACAGAATGGTAGTTTCACATCTGTGCCTCCTCTGATAGATAAAAATATAGCAGATATTTAAAGCAATGTAACCTACCATAAAACATAATGCAATTTGGTAGTCAACAGTATTTTAGCACTCTAGTTATTATGTTACAGTATTTTATTGGTTAAAACCATTGACAATTATCATTAATAGAAGACCTAATTATTCAGACCTGCATTTAATAAGCAGACAAAAAGTCATGATATAATACAAATCGTATCCATCAAAGGACAGTATAAAGTTGATATCCCTAGGTCATGTGTGTGTGTGTTTGTGAATACGAACTACTGAGAATAACTGAAAATGGTTATAAAGATGACCTGAAGTCTGAACAGAGTGCTGGCACTTCCTTAACTGCACCCTCCCAACCTCCTGGGTTCTGTGCTTCACTCTTTTCTAGTTCTTTTGCTCTTACAGACTGTCCAGGCTTTATACAGCATTGACTGTGTGAATTCCAGTTGCCACAGTTTAGTTAAACATTGGTATCCAACTACACCATCCAAGTTCTAGTTACCTGATTCCCTGGTAGCTCAGATGGTAAAATGTCTGCCTGCAATGCGGGAGACCTGGGTTCAATCCCTGGGTTGGGAAGATCCCCTGGAGAAGGAAATGGCAACCCACTCCAGTACTCATGTCTGGAAAATTCCATGGATGGAGAAGCCTGGTGGGCTACAGTCCATGGGGTCACAAAGAGTCAGACACGACTGAACAACTTCCCTTTCTTTCTTTGATAGTGAGTCATTAAATAAAGTGTGAACTTTGCAGCTAACTCTTCCATTCACAGATTACAGATGCACGTGGCAATCAATGACCAATCACATTCCATCTTTTAAATTTTTTTATCTTATTTTTATTGCTTATTTTATTTTTTGGCCATACTGAGCAACATGGGGGATCTTAGTTCCCCTTCCAAGGATTGAACCTATGCTTCTTGCAGTGGAAGCATAGAGTCTTAACCCTTGGCCCACCAGGGAAGTTCCCATATAGCATCTTTTACAGTCTGTGTTGACTGGTCACTGCACATCTACAATTCAGTTCATGCATGAACTGCAAGGATGCCACTGTGTGAGCTCTTTGTCACTCAGTTATAACCTTGTGTGGCATTTTACAAAAATAGATAATGAAAAGAGAAAGTTTACCAGAAAGATGAAAAAACACAGCCAAAAAGAAAACAAAATGTGATAGTACTAGAAGTGAAATTCAAATAAAAATTTATTATAGAAGAAATAGCTGACCACAGAAATGTTGACACGGTTGCCATTTGTGAGACTGAGCAGATTCAGCTAAAGGACTTCAGAAAGAGTGTATTTCTCAACACAAATGAGAAAAGTGGTGGTGAAGAAAAAAATGAAGATGTCTCATAGGAAGTAATGGTGCCCAAAACCTCCACATTGAAAGCACTCACAGAATTATTTCACAAAATTAAGAACAAACAATGAAATGCTGGCAACTTAAATAAGCATAGAAAACATATAGCTATTTACAAAAGCATAGAAAAGATTCTTATTCTATATTCTAAACTATATAAATAAAAGAAGGGAAGTACTTTTTGTAAATAAATGAAACACTTTGATTCTCATTCCTTCTAATATTTTAATGTGCTAAATAAATATTCAGTTCAGTTTCAGTTCAGTTGCTCAGTCGTGTCCGACTCCTTGCGACCACATGAGTTGCAGCACACCAGGCCTCCCTGTCCATCACCAACTCCTGGAGTTCACCCAGACTCACGTCCATCAAGTCGGTGATGCCATCTAGCCATCTCATCCTCTGTCGTCCCCTTCTCCTCCTGCCCCCAATCCCTCCCAGCAGCAGAGTCTTTTCCAATGAGTCAACTCTTCGCATGAGGTGGCCAAAGTATTGGAGTTTCAGCTTTAGCATCATTCCTTCCAAAGAAATCCCAGGGCTGATCTCCTTCAGAATGGACTGGTTGGATCTCCTTGCAGTCCAAGGGACTCTCAAGAGTCTTCTCCAACACCACATTTCAAAAGCATCAATTCTTGGGCGCTCAGCCTTCTTCACAGTCCAACTCTCACATCCATACATGACCACAGGAAAAACCGTAGCCTTGACTAGATGAACCGTTGTTGGCAAAGTAATGTCTCTGCTTTTGAATATGCTATCTAGGTTGGTCATAACTTTCCTTCCAAGGAGTAAGTGTCTTTTAATTTCATGGCTGCAGTCACCATCTGCAGTGATGCAGTGATTTTGGAGCCCAAAGAATAGAAGCAGACACTGTTTCCACTGTTTCCCCATCTATTTCCCATGAAGTGATGGGACCGGATGTCATGATCTTCGTTTTCTGAATGTTGAGGTTTAAGCCAACTTTTTCACTCTCCTCTTTCACTTTCATCAAGAGGCTTTTGAGTTCCTTTTCACTTTCTGCCATAAGGGTGGTGTCATCTGCATATCTGAGGTTATTGATATTTCTCCCTGCAATCTTGATTCCAGCTTGTGCTTCTTCCAGTCCAGCATTTCTCATGATGTACTCTGCATAGAAGTTAAATAAGCAGGGTGACAATATACAGCCTTGACGTACTCCTTTTCGCATTTGGAACCAGTCTGTTGTTCCATGTCCAGTTCTAACTGTTGCTTCCTGACCTGTGTACAGGTTTCTCAAGAGGCAGATCAGGTGGTCTGGTATTCCCATCTCTTTCAGAATTTCCCACAGTTTATTGTGATCCACACATTCAAAGGCTTTGGCATAGTCAATAAAGCAGAAATAGACATTTTTCTGGAAATTTCTTGCTTGTTCGATGATCCAGTGGAGTTGGCAATTTGATCTCTGGTTCCTCTGCCTTTTCTAAAACCAGCTTGATTAGCTTTACTATTTTTTAAAAAGTCCTGTATACAATTTTATAAGTTTAAAGGTTTTGATGAAGTATTTTTAAAAAGTCACAAAACAATCATGAATTTCCTCCTTGAGTATTACAATCACTTTGCCAGCTTGTGTGGTAATTTGTATGGTCTCTCATGCAGCATGGGCTCCTTATGTTGCTGCTGTTTTTGTTCAGTTGCTAAGTTGTGTCCCACTCTTTGCGGGCTCCCTATACCTAGGGTTTACAAGGATGCATGTGCAGTTTATTTTCATCTTGTCTGCCAAGCAAATGGCAAATGACTACTTGTCCTTCCAGATCCATCCCCAAAATCACCTAAAGAAAGTTTTCTCTCACTTTCAGATAGTATTATATTCTTCCTGAATTATAATCTTTTGACATAATTCCCAGGCCCCAGTTAGAGTGTTTTAAGAAGTGTTTCCTCTCAAAGCTATGAATTTCATAAATGTTTATCTGTGTATACATTAACACAGAGCAACTTATCTAGAATAACATATCCCTGTGTAATGTTTATATAAACAAATGAATCTGCCATTTTCTTTTGGTGGCACACTAGAAGTCACTGATATGATAACTGCAGTTTTGTCTGTTCATAATTAACACCAGCTGCCCACAATATGTCCCTGTGACATTTTTTTTAGGCCCAAGTGTTAGTCACTCAGTCATGTCTGACTCTTGGAGACCCCAAGGACTTCAGCCTACCAGGCTCCTCTGTCCATGGGATTTCCAGGCAAAACTACTGGAGTGCTTTTGCCATTTCCTTCTCCAGAAGATCTTCCTACCCAGGGATCATATTTTTTTCTGGCCCAAAGTTGCATTAAATACATAGAAAATTTGGAATTTAGAAACTAGCCTAGCACATTACTGCTTCTGAATGACACTATATTAACTCTTGGTTCTGCCAAGCTGAAGGTCTTTGATAACTTTTGGGAGAACAATTTTGATGAGGTTGTGTGGCTGCAAGCCTACTTGTCATGTATGAAAGGAAGCTGAGAAGGGAACTTCCTGCTTACATATTGTAGATAAAACACACATCAACAATTGCAGTCTCTCAAAGCACCACTAATTGCAGTAAATGTTTTTTTCTTAAAGACATAATCACATGAAGACAAAAAGAAATGAAGGAGAAATAGAAGTTCTGAAGCAGAAGTTTATTGAAAAGCAAAAGAACATATGTAATAGTTATAACATAAGAAGATGTGTGATTATATAATAAGCACATGAAAAGATGTTCAAAGCCACTAATTATAAGGAAAATCCATATCAAAAATCAATGAGATACCATACCACACTCATTAGGATGACTATTACAAAACTAAATTGTTTTAAAAAAGGAATACTTGTTAACAAGGATGAAGAGAAATTGGAACCCCTGTGCATTATTAGTAGGGATATCAAATGATGTAGCCACTATGGAAAATGGGTGTCATTTTTCAAAAACATAAACACTAATCTATGATCCAGCAACTCCACTTCTGGATATTCAGTTCAGTTCAGTTCAGTCGCTCATTTTTTCTGACTCTTTGTGATTCCATGAACCACAGGACACCAGGCCTCCCTGTCCATCACCAACTCCCGGAGTTTACCCAAACTCATGTCCATAGAGTTGGAGATGCCATCCAACCATCTCATCCTCTCTCATCCCCTTCTCTTCCTGCCTTCATTCTTTCCCAGCATCAGGGTATTTTCAAATGAGTCAACACTTCGAATCAGGTGGTCAAAATATTGGAGTTTCAGCTTCAACATCAGTCCTTCCAATGAACATCCAGGATTGATCTCCTTTAGGATGGACAAGTTAGATCTCCTTGCAGTCCAAGGGACTCTCAAGAGTCTTCTCCAACACCACAGTTCAAAAGCATCAATTCTTTGGCACTCAGCTTTCTTTATAGTCCAACTCTCACATTTATGCATGACTACTGGTAAAATCATAGCCTTGACTAGACAGACCTTTGTTGGCAAAGTAATGTCTCTGATTTTCAATATGCTGTCTAGGTTGGTCATAACTTTACTTCCAAGGAGTTCAGTTCAGTTCAGTTCAGTCACTCAAGTCATGTCCGACTCTTTGTGACCCCATGAATCGCAGCACACCAGGCCTCCCTGTCCATCACCAACTCCTGGAGTTCACCCAGACTCACGTCCATCAAGTCGGTGATGCCATCCAGACATCTCATCCTCTGTCGTCCCCTTCTCCTCCTGCCCCCAATCCCTCCCAGCAGCAGAGTCTTTTCCAATGAGTCAACTCTTTGCATGAGGTGGCCAAAGTATTGGAGTTTCAGCTTTAGCATCATTCCTTCCAAAGAAATCCCAGGGCTGATCTCCTTCAGAACGGACTGGTTGGATCTCTTTGCAGTCCAAGGGACTCTCAAGAGTCTTCTCCAACACCACAGTTCAAAAGCATCAATTCTTGGGTGCTCAGCTTTCTTCACAGTCCAACTCTCACATCCATACATGACCACAGGAAAAACCATAGCCTTGACTAGATGAACCTTTGTTGGCAAAGTAATGTCTCTGCTTTTGAATATGCTACCTAGGTTGGTCATAACTTTCCTTCCAAGGAGTAAGTGTCTTTTAATTTCATGGCTGCAGTCACCACCTGCAGTGATTTGGGAGCCCCCAAAAATAAAGGAGGACATTGTTTCCACTGTTTCCCCATCTATTTGCCATGAAGTGATGGGACCGGATGCCATGATCTTTGTTTTCTGAATGTTCCAGCGTTCCAAGGAGTAAGCATCTTTTAATTTCATGGCTGCAATCACCATCTGCAGTGATTTGGGAGCCCTAAAAATAAAGTCTGACACTGTTTCCCTGTCTATTTGCCATGAAGTGACGGGACCAGATGCCATGAACTTAGTTTTATGCATGTTGAGCTTTAAGCCAACTTTTTCACTCTCCTCTTTCACTTTCATCAAGAGGCTCTTTAGTTTCATCTTCACTCTCTGCCATAAGGTTGGTGTCATCTGCATATCTGAGGTTATTGATATTTCTCCCAGCAATCTTGATTCCAGCTTGTCCTTCTTCCAGGCCAGTGTTTCTCATGATGTACTCTGCATAGAAGTTAAATAAGCAGGGTGACAATATACGTACTCCTTTTCGCATTTGGAAACAGTCTGTTGTTCCATGTCCAGTTCTAACTGTTGCTTCCTGACCTGCATATAGGTTTCTCAAGAGGCAGGTCAGGTGGTCTGGTATTCCCATCTCTTTCAGAAATTTCCAAAATTTATTGTGATCCACACAGTCAAAGGCTTTGGCATAGTCAATAAAGCAGGAATAGATGTTTTTCTGGAAATTTCTTTCTTTTTCGATGATCCAGCGGATGTTGGCCATTTGATCTCTGGTTCCTCTGCCTTTTCACTTCTGGATATATACCTCCCCAAATTAAAAAAAAGAAAAGAAAACTAAAAACAGAGGCAACTGATATTTATATAGCCTTATTGATAGCACCATTATTTATAAACACTAAACTTCTGTGGTGTCTCAGCAGCAAAATCCCCCTGCAATGCAGGAGGCCACAGGTTCAATCCCTGGGTCTGGAAGATCCCCTGGAGAATGATATGGCAACCCACTCCAGTATTCTTGCTTGGAGAATTCCATGGACAGAGGATACAGTCCATGGGGTCATGAAGAGTCAGACACGCTAAGCACCCATAGGCACACACACACAACGTGAGTATAAGGAAAATTCAGAATAATACCAAAGAGTAAATTCTATTCAGTGTTAGTCATTAATTGATTTCAAACTAGTGGAGTATGCAGATTCAAATCAGAGCTGAGAATCATGGTTATTGCAAACACTCATCGGTAGATGAATGGATAGACGAATATTGGACACATGCTACAGAACAGATGAACTTTGAAGATAACCTGCTATCTGCCCTCTTAGAGCAGTAGACAGCACATCAGTCTCATAATCTGAAGGTCCTGAAGACAGTCTGCTAAGTGAAATAAACCAGTTGGAATAGAGCAAACATATTTAGAGTAGAGAAGTTCATAGAGACAGAGAGAAGAACAATTATTTCCAAGTTTTGGGAAGGAAGAAATGGGAAATTGTTTGTATTTAACAAATACAGAGGTAATCAAGTATAAGATTCCAGTGTACATAATTTTAACATGCAAGAACTAAAGTAACAACAAAATTACCTCCAGTGCATTCTTTTTGAGAAAGCTATTAGAGAATTACCATCCAAAAAAAATTTTAAGGGTAAATCAACAAAATGGGGGACATGAGGCTGGAAGCAGGATATTGGTCACAGGAAGCAAGGAGAAGAAATTGCAGGAGGGCAGTGAAGGCACATTTCAGCAAGACTGCTGTGGACAAGAAGCAAAGGGAACCCTGGGTAGCTGGAAATGCCAGAAGAGATGCACTTCTTTAGAAAGATAATGTGAATAGACTGAAGCACTGAAAATATTTTGAGGAGATTCTTTTTGGCAAAGAAATCATGTTGAATTTTTGAATGCAGAAAGCTAAAGGACGAGTCAACATTCAAAAAACCATGTATGTGAAGTAAAGTAAGTGTAATTATAGTTTACTATCACACTCAGAGATAAATAGTGTATAAAAGACACAAAATATTAAATTTGGAGTATTTACTTTTCAATCAAAATACAGTATAAAACTTGGGGTATGGAGATGAATGCAAATGTTCTGCATAACAAGGCAGAAGAAAAAATAATAGCTTTTCCTAATGGGAGAGAAACTGATAAAACTCAACAAACCAACAATAGCAAATCAGCATGTTATCTTTAAAGACACAAAGATAAATATGATAATAATTGGAGAGAAGATAGGGAATGTTGGGCCAGTGCTGGTAGGTGGATGGATTGGATGCTGGAAGCTTGTGGATTTTCTCATGTGAGGCTTCTGTTTTTTTCAGAAAGCTTCTTCAGCTGAAAGAAAGGATTGAAAAGAAAGATGGTGATGAATTTAAACCAAAGCAGAGTTTGAAATAACCATCTGGAAAACAGAGAGGGATGAGCATGTATAACAATAAAACGTGTGCATGCTCACTTTTGTCTTTTACAATCCTCTTTTTATAGTATATCTGTGCTTGTGCTACTTGTGCTCAGTCACTCGGTCATGTCTGACTCTTTGTGACCTCATGGACTGTAGTCTGCCTGGCTCCACTGTCCATGGATTTTTCCAGCCAAGTATACTGAAGTGGGTTGCCATTTCCGACTATAGGAGATCTTTCTAACCCAGGGATCAAACTGCATCTCCTGCATTGGCAGGTGGATTCTTTACCACTGAGTCACCTGCAAAGCAAATCTGACTCCATATTGGATCTGTTCCTTTCCCTGTGCTTAGTCACACTGGCTCTGCACCTTTCTTAGAAGAATGTTGAAATATACAGGGTAGCCCTTTCTCAAGGCTCTGACCTTTAAGGATATAACAATTTTTCGTTCATACGGTGTCAGGAAGCATTTAACAGGAGGCTTCCTGTATGCTGTTTTGGATCTGTCAGGAATTCTCTGTTCCTTATTAATTCCTGAATATTCAGGAATTAAGAGGAGAGGCAAGCCTCTCTCCGGGGCTGAGGAATCCAGGCATTTCCTTCGTTAGTTTTTCTATACGGTGATAAGTACCCTCTTCCTTTTTTATGAACCATAGGGTAAAAGTGATTATTTACAACCCTCTCTCTTTCATGTGGATAACCTCATGTTTCCTTGTAAGTTTTTATTTTATTTCTGCTGAAAACAGCTATCTTGTAAGACAGTATAAATACCTATACAATGTTGAATAAAACACCTTTGATCCATCAGAGTTTTGGTCCCCGTGTCTTGCTTTCTCTCTCTCTCTCTCCCTCTCTCTCTCTCAGGCTATTTCTTTGGAGCACAGAGGCTCTCTGAGTTCACTTTCCTGCCCAGGTTTCTAAGACCCTCTTGAGAAGGCACTCTGTGCCTTCAGTCCATCGAGAGGGCGCCTGAGGCCTCCGTAAACAGAGCAAGCCCCATATCAGGGACTTTATTGGCTTTCTGCATAAACCAAGGAATATCAGCCTCTTTCTCTCTCCTTTACTTTCTTATCAGTCGACACCAGACCACCAGGTTCCGGTCCATTAAAGGACCTCAACAATACAGAGATAAAAAGTTGCAAAACCGAGAATAACATTTGTGGTGTTGGAGGCTTACAGGAACATACTGATCTGAGGATTTCAACACCAAACAGTTTGCAAAACTAACCATGACCCTCCCTCACCTTGCCTTTAAAAGTGCTTAGCTGAAACCTTTCAAGGAGTTCTGGTATTTTGGGGCAGAACCTGCCAATCTTCTTGCATGGTCCTGCAATAAGCCTTTCTCTGCTCCAAACTCTTGATGTTTTGATTTGCTTGGCATCACTGTGTGTCAGGCACACAAACTTGCATTTGGTATCATATCTAAGTGTGTCACTTAACTGAAATAAAGTGATTTGCATGTAACTTTCTTTTTTCCCATAATGTCAAGTTACCAAACTTGTCTGTTTCTTCTTGTTCATATTGTTTGCCTGACATTCAATTTCTCATGTAAAATGTTTGACTGAAAGAAACTGCACACAAGTGGTTGTCCAACTGCTTTTCACATTTAAAGCTGTGAACTTGAAATGAACGGTTCTGTGAAGTCCAAGTTGCCTAACTGGTTCTCAAGTCCAGACAGTCTGGGGTCATCCTTCACATCTGTCATGGTTGGTGTGGACTTCTCTGTGACTGGCAATATTTCCAAATGAGATTCTGACTTCTTGATGACCTCCTGTCTTGATGACCTTCTGCCTCTAATTTATACAATTCCAGGCTCTTTCACAAAATTTAGACTGTAAATATGTGTCATCAATTTTTTAATAATTTATGACATTTATAAAGTCTTCCCTGGTGGCTCAGATGGTAAAGAATCTGCCTGCCATGCAGGAGATCTGGGTTCCATCTCTGGATTGAGAAGATTCCCTGGAGAAGGGAATAGCTTCCCACTATAGTATTCTTGCCTGGAGAATTCCACGGCCAGAGGAGCCTGGCAGGCTGCAATACATGGGGTTGCAAAGAGTTGGACATGACTGAGCAACTAACACTTTCATTTCTTCACTTTCAAGACATTTCTCTTTTAGTCTCCAAATTAGTGAGCACAGATTTCTCCATAAACCTAGGACTGGCTAATAAACATGATCATATTGACCTCTCCTCTCCTTGTAAGAATGTTTGTGTATGGATCGTTGTTGCTAAGAGTAGAAGAAAAGCCCAACCTCAGTTAAAAGGGGGAAAAAATCTCCTTTTAAAATCACGCACCACAAAACTTCTATTTAGCTATTCACGGCAGGAAACTCAGTAAAAATTATTTAAAGCACATTAATTCAAATCAGCACAGCCTACCTCCATGAGAAAGTTGTTGCATAAAGGGAACAGTTCCTCTAATTAAATCTAAAAACTCTACAGCTGTGAAACTATAAATTTTTATCTATGCTAGCAGTAGCTGTAAAAGTGATTCTAAATTAAAATATTAACTTTTCCCCCTTACACACAATAAAAGACTTAAAACTTCCATAAAATGACTCATATTATTTTGGCCTTTCTAAGTGGATGCCCTGACTTTGGCAGACTTTTCCTACCTCAGAATAAAGTGTTTACTTTTCACCATAATGCCTGAGCTTTTTTTTGGCAACAGTTTTCATAGCATGACTTAACTATAGAAAAACTCACACTTTTGATTTTTTCTTTGCTTCCTTCTTAGATTTTTGTTTTTTTCTAATCAGTTGTTCCTCACTGGCCAGTTGTAACAAACAACAACATCTGTTCTGTTGCTGGGTGAATAGTTAAATCTCCTCTCTTCAGGATAAGAAAATCTGTTTTTAGATCCTAGAGGATGGACTTTACACATGTTCAAGTAACCATGTCCAAAACCCTGGCTGATCCTCTGCGTGCAAATTCAGTCACATCCAACAGTCCTGTCATGGTTATAGTCCTGCCAGATTTCTCTGTCCATGGGATTACCCTGACAAGAATACTGGAGTGGGTTACCATTTCCACCTCCAGGGATCTTCCCAATCCAGGATCTCCTGTGCCTCCAGCATTGGAGGCAGGCAGATTATTTACCACTGAACCACCTGGGAAGCCCAAAAAGAGAGAAAAATCCTCCCCAAAATAATTAATTTCCAGAAAGACATCAAAGAGAATGGTAAAATTCTATGGAACAACAGACTGGTTCAAAATAGGAAAAGGAGTACATCAGGCTGTATATTGTCACCCTGCTTATGTAACTTATATGCAGAGTACATCATGAGAAAAGCTGGGCTGGAGGAAGCACAAGCTGGAATCAAGATTGCCAGAGAAATACCAATAACACGACCATTATGGCAGAAAGTGAAGATGAACTAAAGAGCCTCTTGATGAAAGTGAAAGAGGGGAGTGAAAAAGTTGGCTTAAAGCTCAACATTCAAAAAAGTAAGAACATGGCATC
Organism: Bos mutus; assembly: GCF_027580195.1. Lineage (NCBI taxonomy): Eukaryota > Metazoa > Chordata > Mammalia > Artiodactyla > Bovidae > Bos > Bos mutus. Next base: position 60,914,937 of record NC_091618.1, read on the forward strand.
TGGTCCCATGACTTCATGACAAATAGATGGAGAAACAGTGGAAACAGTGTCAGACTTTATTTTTTTGGGCTCCAAAATCACTGCAGATGGTGATTGCAGCCATGAAACTAAAAGATTCTTACTCCTTGGAAGGAAAGTTTAGACTAACCTAGACAGCATATTGAAAAGCAGAGACATTACTTTGCCAACAAAGGTCTGTCTAGTCAAGGCTATGGTTTTTCCAGTGGTGGCCATGTATGGATGTGAGAGTTGGACTGTGAAGAAGGCTGAGTGCCGAAGAATTGATGCTTTTGAACTGTGGTGTTGGAGAAGACTCTTGAGAGTCCCTTGGATTGCAAGGAGATCCAATCTGTCCGTCCTAAAGATCAGTCCTGGGTGTTCACTGGAAGGACTGATGTTGAAGCTGAAATTCCAATACTTTGGCCACTTGATGCGAAGAGCTGACTCATTTGAAAAGACCCTGATGCTGGGTAAGATTGAGGGCAGGAGGAAAAGGGGATGACAGAGGATTAGATAGTTGGATGACATCACCGACTCGATGGACATGGGTTTGGGTGGACTCCAGGAGTTGGTGATGGACAGGGAGGCCTGGCGTGCTGCAGTTCATGGGTTCACAGAGCAGCTGAACTCAACTGAAAATTCTAGTTTTGAACACTTGAAAATAAACAGATAATTAAAAGTTACCATTTGCTGAGCTGGTTCTGTTCCTGTAAATTTCAGTGTGTTTGACCCATTTTGTCATTTTTGTAAACAACTTCTCCCTATACTCACAAATTGGGGTGTATTTGGAGAGTATCTAAAGATCATTGCAGGCTTTAGTGTGACTTGTCACAATCATCTCACCTGTGTAACATCTAACATTTTGACCTTAACTGATTCTAGAGTTTCTATTGTTTGTACAACAAATTGGAAATTTTGGTGGTAGTGTCCTAAAATGATGTGTGTCGGTGGTGTGATGAGCGTCCACATATGTGCACTCATGGTCTATTGACTCCTGGAAAGGTTTCCAGTGCTTCCAGTCCTCACCTTGAACTATCATTTGGTGAGGGTCAGGGAGGTATTCCATAAATTACTTGTGAACTCACAATAGTTTGAAAACAGAGGCATGGCAGCCAAAACATATTTTCTACAGTTTCTTTGACCCTGACTTTTTCTTTGATGCAAGGATTAAGAGGCAAACCATATATGTGAAAATTTGTTTTTCTGACTAATGATAACAATAATGTTAGCTCTTTCATCTTGACAACCATTTTTTACATACTTTATTCAAGTTCTGGTCCTAAGGTAACAACCACAATTCATTCATTCATTCATGAAATTCTCTCAGCCATATCTGACTCTTTAAGACCTCATGGGCTATAACCTGCTCCTATATCCATGGAATTCTCATCTCTATGCAGTCATCACTCCTTTATTCCTCTTCCCTAGAGTCATAGAAAACATGTATTTTACTCTATTGTGTTTATTTTTACATATGCTCATGGCAATAATTTTTGATGTTTTCTAATATGAGATTTCCCATTCTAAGATGTATTTTCACATTTGCCTTTATACATATATGTCTATATATGTCTATAATATGTATATTTGTTTTTATATAAGTTGTTTGATTTGCACTTTTGTCCTGGAGCTACCAGCAATGGAATTTTTAATTTTTTTAATTTATTTTAATTGAAGTATAGTTAATTTACAATGTTGTAGTATTTTCAAATATACAGCAAAATGATTCTGTTATACATATATGCATTTATGTTTTTAAATCTTCAGTCTGTCTTACTAGCAATGGGTACATTTACTGAATTATTTATCTTCCACGAAAATGTTGCTATATTACTGATGAGTTTTATAACTGATAATAATTTGGAATCAAGACTATTCAGTACTTCTTTTGTTCCTGCTTATGCCCTGAAAGTGAAAGTGAAAGTCACTCAAGTCATTTCCAACTCTTTGCAACCTCATAGACTATAGAGTCCATGGAATTCTCCAGGCCAGAATACTGGAGTAGGAAGACTTTGCTGTCTCCCAGGGATATGTCCTACTTCATCATATTGATAGAGGAGTAATAGTGAATTAATGAAGACAAAGGTTTTGAAAGCAGAGACTGCTGTGGTGGATCTAGGTGCTACGTCCTTGGACACTTTCCTTAAATCCATGTTAACCTGTGAATCCTAGTTTACTAATTCAGAACATTGTTTGGAGCATTGAAAGATGTTGTGTGCAGGCATGATGATTCTCCATCCCTTTCCTCAGAGGATCAATGAACCAATCACTACAAGGCCCAACACATGTTTAATATTTGTTTTATGTTCAGTATTATGGATATCTCAATAGTGATATTATAAACTACCATATAAACCAAATTATTTGAAGATTGCTTAAGCCTCAAATACATCTGAAAATACTACAGGAAAACAATGGAAAGAATGTGAATGGCCTCTGAGAAATTAACTAAGATCTAATCAATTCCTGGACTAGCATTAAGTAGAAGTACAAATACTCCTATTTAAGGTACACTACTAGCAACACTGGAGAAGGAAAAGGCAACCCTCTCCAGTAGTCTTATCTGTGAAGTCCCAGAGACAGAGGAGCCTAGTAGACTACAGTCCATGGGGTCTCAAAGAGTCAGACTTGACTGAGTGACTAACTCTTGAGCCTGAGGAAAATACCACAGGGACGCATGGTGAGCCACTGGTGTTATTTATGAATGCATAAAACTACAGTCCCTGGGCAAGTCCATGGGGTCACAAAAAGACAGGTCTTAGCAACTGAGCAGGCACACACTAGCAACAATGTTACCTTTGTATTTTGTGTCTCTAGTTCACTATGTATAATGACTGGCACCCATCATGCTATACCTATCTCAGCTATAGCCTCTCCTATAATAATGTATAGGGGAGGCTATAGCTGAGATAAGGAAGGCTGACAAAAGAGGAAGACAAACATTTTGTTCTATATTTTTATCCAGCTGTCAAACACATAAACTGTCATCTGGATTCTTTAAATACCGGGATGAGCCTTAAATACCTTGCATGTGTGCATGTTAAGTAGCTTCTGTTGCATCCGACACTTTGCGACATTATGGACTATAGCCCATCAGGCTCCTCTGTCCACGGGACTCTCCAGGCAGGAATATTGGATTGCGCTGCCATGCCCTTCTCCAGGGGATCTTCCTGACTCAGGGATCAAACCCACGTCTCTTTTGTCTCCTGCATTGGCATGTGGGTTCTTTACCATTTGCATTACCTGGAAAGCCTCTTAAATAGCCTACTTACCCCTAAAGATATTCCCGCAAGATGATACACATCAAGATAAAAATTGCAGTGATCTCTGCCTTATCAAAAAGTTATGTGGGATTTCAAATACTCATTCAAGAAGCAGAAAGGTGTGAAGTATTCCTGAGAAAGACTTCTATTTAAAAATACTTAAGATAAACTTTATTCTCGTCAAGTTTCAGCCATCTGGAAAATTCCTTCATGCCAATTATCCTAGTCTTTGGTAAGGCCATGTGAACAAGGTACTATTTTGCTTGCCTGATGAAGAAAAATAAGTTAATTGCTTTAAAAATTACTCTGATCATATGGGCATGAACAATGATTGAGAGGAGCATTTGAATATTATAGACTTGTTCTGACTTTTGGAATCTTAGGCTTAGCGCTTCAAGTACTGGCTAAATTTCTAAAGATTTCAAAGCTTTCTCTATGTAATGAAAGTCACAATACTTAATTCATAAGATATATTTAATTTGAGGGTGCTACTGCTGCTAAGTCACTTCAGTCGTGTCCGACTCTGTGTGACCCCATGGACTGCAGCCTATCAGGCTCCTCCGTCCATGGGATTTTCCAGCAAGAGTACTGGAGTGGGTTGCCAATTTGAGGGTAAATGATTGTAATATACGATGTACTTAGCAAAAAGAGGAACACTTTTTAAACTCTCATTAAATGGTGTTTGTGGTGTTAGTATCCATCGCCTTTTACATAATGCAATTCTGAATAAACATGAATATTCTTTTATACGAACCAGTAAAAAATAAAGAGATCTAATTTATTTGCCCCTAATTTCCATGGTTTCAATCGTACCTTATTGCCCTATTATCTTAAGGAAATTACAGAAAATGCATCAAGAGTAAGAGGTCTAATGATGTTGTAATAGAGAGGCAAATGACAGCAAGCTTCCTAAAAGGACATTAATGCCTGAATTCTGGGTTTTCCTATATGCCTGATATGTGCCAAATGTCTGAAGGAGTAGGGACTTTAATCTACCAGACCCAGCAACTGAACTTGTTTGTCTTCCAATTCTGGATCAGATCTTGGGGCGCTAAAGAAATTCAAATTAATTTTGTTTTTGCTTTACAATATGTTGTCATCAGGGATGATACATATTGAACTAATATGACTAATTAGCCTCTTGAAATTTAGCTCCATCCACACCAGCTTTCCTGGGATCCAGGATATTATTAAGTATGCAGATGTGCTTGAATGCCTAAACATTCTGAGACATTGTCTCTTTTTTGAGACAATGTGGTATGAAGGAATGTGTACTGACATGTGAATCAGGTTTTTGTTTTCATTATTTACTTACTTTTAAAATTTTTATTGTGACATATATGCTTTACAATATTGTGCTGCTTTCTGCCATACAGCAGCATGAATCAGCCATAGGTATACATATGTCCCTTCCCTTGAGAGTCTCCCTCCCATCTCCCATCCCATCCCACCCCTTTAGGTTGTCACAGAGCACTGGATTGAGCTCCCTGTGTCACACAACAAATTCCCACTGGACATCTGTTTTACATAGGTAATGTGTATGTTTCCATGCTACTGTCTCAATCTGGTTTTTCATGTTAACCAGCCTCTGGTGATCCTTGGCTCCTGTATCCATGCATGTGCTGAATGGGTGGATGTGATGGTCTGTGATTTTCAAAGCTGGGTCATAGCAAGCACCATTGTTTCTACTGTGCATTCTTGGGTTTCTCTCTCTGAGATGCTGACTACATGCCAGGAACACTCTCAAACAACCCCATGGAGAAGTCCATATGGTAAGCGACTGACTTCCTACCGACAATCAGCAACACTTGCCAGCATGTGAGTGAGCCACCTGAAAAATGGATCCATCAGCCCCCATCAAAACTCAAATGACTGAAGCCGTAGGAGCCATCTCTCTGCAGCCAACTAGAAAGCCTCTATTCCAGAACTTTGTAACCAAGCCACTCATTAGTTTCTGAACTAAAGACACTGTGAGGGATAGTTCATTAACTTCAGTTGTTTAAAGCCACTACTTGTTCTAGGTGATTTGTTAAGTAATAAATTAATACAAGCTCTGGGATCTTTGGCAAGTAGTTTTCTTTCTTCTTTCCTTCAGTCCTTCCTTCCTTTTTTCCCTCCCTTTCTCTCTCTCTTTCATTCATTTTCTTTTAGCTCAGTGCTCTATTTGCAAAATGAACAAGGTAAACACCCACTTCACATGACTCATTTTATTTTGTTTTGTTTCTGGTTCAGATTAAATGTCCCAGTCTGTGTATAGAATCTGATACATATCAGTAAGTACTCAACAGATGCAAGTTGTTTTCGATTCCCTCATTTACAAAAAAAAAAAAAAAAACATTATCTTTTCTACAATACCTGGTACTTGTAAGAAGAGATACTGAACTTTGGTTCAAGTTCCCAGACAGTGAGATAAATATATGTATAATGTAAGCCTTAAAGGTGCTATAGCAGAATGGGATTCTAAAATAGCCTGAAATGTCAGACATTTTCCCCAGGCAATGAAAACACATTTGTCCAAAGAGCAAATGCTAGTTGCAACCTAGGGAGGCAGTAGTGTTAACCTTCATATCATATCTTTGCATATTTGAAGACCAAAGATGTCAGAAAAATCAAGCATGTTCAGGAATTGAGTGAAAGGTGATTATGTGCACTAATACTATGTGCAGTATAAAGGACAAAGTGAAGTCGCTCAGTTGTGTCCGACTCTGCGACCCCATGGACTGTAGCCTACCAGGCTTCTCCATCCATGGGATTTTCCAGGCAAGAATAACTAGAGTGGGTCGCCATTTCCTTCTCCAGGGGATCTTCCCCTCCCAGGGATCGAACCTATGTCTACCTGCATTGCAGGCAGATGCTTTACCCTCTGAGCTACCGGGGAAGCCTATAAACTATCTGTCATATAAAGAGACATCTGAAGTGACTAAGCTTCAGAGATCTGGATGTTCTGCTGCAACATTTGCTGTAAGCCTTTGTCATTCTGCATGCATACTAAGTCATTCAGTTGTGTCTGACTTTTTGTGACGCTATGGACTGTAGCCCACCAGGCTCCTCTGTCAATGGGATTCTCCAGGCAAGAATACTGGAGGGGTTGCCATGCCCTCCTCCAGGGAATCTTTCTGACTCCAAGATTGAACTCACATATCTTGCTTTGGCAGGTGGATTCTTTACCACTACTGCCACCTGGGAAGCCCTTTGTCATGCTGCTTGCTGCTTGTTTGCAGTGTTGCTGTCACCTCATCAGTCATTCTGTGTCATACTAACTGGAAATAGGAAGTGGAGAGGGTCAAGGAATACAACAATACACTTTGGATGTCACCCCTGATATCAAATTTCCAGCAATATCACATTGACCAGATTATATTACATGATTCCCATAGAAGCCTTGACCATTGAGGAAATAGGTTCCTGAACTCAGCACAAATGTGTACTTGTGTGTGTGTGTGTGTGTGTGTGTGTGTGTGTGTGCTTGTGCATGCTAAATTGCTTCAGTCATGTCTGACTCTTTGCAACACCATGGAATGGGCCTGCCAGGCTCCACTGTCCATGGGATTCTCCAGGCAAGAATACTGGAATGGGTTGCCATGTCCTCCTCCAAGGAATCTTCCCGACCCAGGGATTGAACCCACGTCTCTCGTATTTCCTGCATTGACAGGCAGGTTCTTTACCATTAACACCACCTGTGAAGTACTCCTAGAGGAAAAACAAGCTATGTTCCCCTAACCTCTGCCCACAACATTCTCATTAACTGATCAACACAACTTAATTTATGTCTATTTCTTTTTAAAGGCATCTTATTTAATATATATTGTGATTGATTCACATTGATTTCACACTCAGTTGTACTATAATACATGCCTGAATTAAGCTTATCTAACACATACATTTTCTCCAAAAGGCACACCATACCCTGCTTGTGCTTAGGGATACTAGACAACAGTTCAGCACTAGGTTTACAGGTCATTTTAAATGGTGAAATTACCAAGAAGAAGCATAAAAATGTGGCACTAAATATACTTAGAAAAGGACCTTATTTACTGTGTGAGAGATGAATAAGATATCAGAGCTTTTATCTTGATTGACCTCAGCTGGGACTATGTCTACAGCTCAATTTGAATTTTTGCTTCACTGCACACGTCTGGGAATGCCCACAAAAGCACCATGAGTATTGATTTTGGGGTTATAAATAAATTTTAGTGAGTAGGTGAATTCACGCCTATGGAATATGTGAATAATGAAGATCAATTGTTATTTGGTGCCAATTATGTTGGGAAAGAGGAAGATAATCTGACATGTACAACCACTAATTTAATTAAAAGTACATATTAGAGCTGGCATTAAATATTTAATTTCTAATGTCAGAAATATGGAAGGATGTCCCACAGAAGAGGAAAACCACAATAATGGTATGATTATGCTATTTCTCTACGAATCTTCTGATTTTCTATTTGATGAAGAGGAAGAAAATAACACTGGTTCACATGAGGGTTTCAGATAACTTTGAAATAAATATATTATCTACTGATTTTTTTATCTTTCATATGATCCTGTAGCTATCTTTCCTGTTACAATTTCATTCACTGAGGCTGCACATGGGAGGAGATACATTTTGTCTGAAATCAGATTAATAGATGATCTATCCAAACATCATTCAACTTATCTATCAATATCATCAGGGCCTAAACTTGTCTGACCATCACTGAAGAAGGGAAAATGCAGACTTCACTGTTGATTAAGTGAACAAACATCATTCTTGCTTTATTTAAGCAGCTAGACTAAGGACTGGGAGTAAAGACTTACTCACATTCATGTGGTGTGCTTGCATTGGGTGGATGCCTAACATAATGACACCTATATCTCATTCCTATGCCAAGGCCTGGCAAAGTCTTCTTGGGAAACTATCATACACTCAATTATTGGTTAAGTGTTGTATACAATAGATCTATGACTTAATAGATATTCCTTGCACTTAAAGAAGTTAATTATTTTGAGGGAGTAGAAATGATTTATAAACAAAAAAGAATCAGACAACAATCATACAGAGTCTACAATGATGTACTAAGTTGTATGTGTCATGAGCCTGATGAGAAAGTCTTTATGAAGGAAATAAGCCTTGATGTTTGGCTTTAAAAAGAAAGAGAAAGTATTATTGGCTTAAAAATAATTCTAATGTATTGTTGTTGTTCAGTTGACCAGTTGTGTCTGACTTTGTGACCTTATGGACTGTAGCACCTCAGGCCTCTCCACCCCTCACCATCTGCTAAAGTTTGGCGGAGTTCATGTCCATTGCATCGGTGATGCCATGCACCCATCTCATCCTCTGATGTCCCCTTCTCCTATCCTCAGTCTTTCCCAGGATCAGGGGCTTTTCCAATGAGTCAGCTGTTTGTATTAGATGACCAAAATACTGGAGTTTCAACTTAACCATCAGTCCTTCCAACGAGTATTCAGGGTTGATATCCCTTACAATTGACTGGTTTGATCTCCTTGCTGTCCAAGGGACTCTCAGGAATCTTCTCCAGCACCATAGTTCAAAGGCATCAATTCTTCAGCACTCTGCCTTTTGTGAGGTCCCGTTCTCGCAACTGTATGTGACCACTGGGAAGACCATGCTGCTGCTGCTGCTGCTGCTGAGTCGCTTCAGTCGTGTCCGACTCTGTGCGACCCCATAGATGGCAGCTCACCAGGCTCCCCTGTCCCTGGGATTCTCCAGGCAAGAACACTGGAGTGGGTTGCCATTTCCTTCTCCAACACATGAAAGTGAAAAGTGAAAGTGAAGTTGCTCAGTCGTGTCTGACTCTTTGTGAGCCCATGGACTGCAGCCTTCCAGGCTCCTCCATCCTTGGGATTTTCCAGGCAAGAGTACCGGAGTTGGGTGCCATTGCCTTCTGCAGGGAAGACCATAGCCTTAACTATATAGACCTTTGCTGGCAGAGTAATGTCTCTGCTTTTCAACACACTGTCTAGATTTGTCACAGTTTTCCTACCAAGAAGCAAATGTCTTCTGATTTCATGGCTGCAGTCACCATCAGCAGTGTTTTAGAGCCCAAGAAGAGGAAATCTGTCACTATTTCCACCTTTTCCCCTTTTATTTGCCATGAAGTATTGGGGCCGAATGCCATGATCTTAGATTTTTTAATATTCAGTTTTAAGCCACTCTTTGACTCTCCTCCTTCACTCTCATCTAGAAGCTCTTTAGTTCCTCATTGCTTTCTGCCATTAGAATGGTACCATCCACATATCTGAGGTTGTTGGTGTTTCTCCCAACTATCTTGATTCCAGCTTGTCACTCATCCAGTTTTGCATTTCTCATTATGCACTCAGTGTATAGGTTAAACAAACAGGGTGACAGCAGATAGCCCTATGGTAATCCTTTCTCAATCTTGAATAAACCAGTTGTTCCATACAGGGTTCTAATTATTGCTTCTTGACCTGCATACAGGTTTCTCAGCAGACAGGTAAGATGGTGTGGTATTCCCATCTGTTTAAAAGCTTTACTTTATTAAAAAATATATTCTTACTGTTACTCCTGGAAGCACTGGGGATGCAAGAGTGAACAAAACTCATGGATAAAATAAACAGGATATAATGAATAACTAAAGTATGCAAGTATCCTACTGTAAAATACTATATATGAAAAAAGTGAAAGTATTAGTTGCTCAGTCATGTTTGACTCTTGCGATCCCATGGACTGAAGCCTGTTAGGCTCCTCTGTCCACAGAATGCTCCAGGCAAGAATATTAGAGTGGGTAACCATTCCCTTCTCCAGGGAATCTTCCCCTCCAAGGAACTGAATCCAGGTCTCCTGTATTGCAGGCAGATTCTTTATGGTCAAAGCCAGCAGGGGAGCCCCCAGGATACTAAGTATATTGACCATTAATTCTTCCAATAATATTGGCAATAGACAGTTTACTAAATAAGTACAAAGAAAGCTACACATCATAAGTTATCTATCCTTGGCCACAGACTGGTAAGTGGTATTAAAGATATGACAGTAAGTAGCACCTTGGAAAGGGGTGGGGGCTTGCCTGGTGGTTCAGTGATAAAGAATCTGCCTGCAATGAAGAGACTCGGGTTTGATCCCTGGGTTGGGAGGATCCCTTGGAGGAGGGCATGGCAACCCTCTTTAGTACTCTTACCTGGAAAATTCCATGGACAGAGGAGCCTGGTGGGGTATAGTCCATAGGGTCACACAGAGTTGGACATGACTGAAGTGACTAAGCAGCAGCAGCAGCACCTGGATAAGTTTGTTGCAATTTGTTTTACTAACCAAATACAGACCTGAAACATAACCCTAAACAAAATTAAGTATGGGACATATATATGTTACTTGATTCTGAAGATTCTTGGAATTCAGAGGGGTAATGAGAGTGAATACATAGGACAAAATTTCCAAAAATAGAGTTAAAGGTAGGAAACAAATGTTTGAGCTAATATGAGGGAATGTGGAATTATTTGGAACATAAAACATCATTGATTCAACTCTAGAAGAGCACATGTTGTGATTTTTTTTTTCATTAGTAGATTCTGTCCCGTCAAACCTGAAATGGATTAGTGAAAGATCAAGAGTAATGATGAGGTAGAATAAAGTTGATTTTAATATATGTCTAACATTTAAACAATCCATTAAAAATATAAATACAATCAGCTGCTTAAGAAAGAGGCAAGGCAAGAGAATCTGATCAAAAGATAGATTCCAATTAGACTACAAAAGGCTTCCTTTATCTCCAGAGATTTTTCTCATCTCATAACTCTAAATTCTCCCTTCAAGTATTTCATATGTTTAGGATTAAAAAAAAAAATATATATATATATATATATAATCACTCAAGTCTGGGTAAAGTTGTATTAATTGATACAGTATATATTGAACTATAACTTTAAACTTACTGGTCATCAGCACAATAGTGAGCTCATTTGGAAAATTATCATTCTGAATCTCCTATTGGAATATAAATAGCAAATTGCATCTGGGATTAAAGGGCACACTGTTACTATACCCAGGTTGTAAGATAGTCAATGATGCAGAAAGCTACAAACTCCTTGAGGAATATTAATAAAGAAATGAAATCTTAGATTTTTAAAAATACTGTTTTGCTTGTATCACATAGAAAATATTTAATAACATTCAGTTCAGTTCAGTTCAGTTCAGTCACTCAGTCATGTCCAACTCCTTGAGACCCCATGGACTGCAGCACACCAGGCTTCCCTGTCCATTGCCAACTCCCAGAGTTTACCCAAACTCATGTCCATTGACTCGGTGACACCATCTAACCATCACATCCTTTGTCTTCCCCCTTTCCTACCACTTTCTATCTTTCTTAGCATCAGGGTCTTTTCAAATCAGTCAGTTCTTTGTATTAGGTGGGCAAAGTATTGGAGTTGCAGCTTCTGCATCAGTCCTTCCAATGAATATTCAGGACTGATTTCCTTTAGGAGGGACTGGTTGGTTCTCCTTGCAGTCCAAGGGACTCCCAAGTGTCTTCTCCTACACCACAGTACAAAAGCATCAATTCTTTGGTGCTCAGCTTTATTTATGGTTCAACTCCCACATCCATACATGACTACTGGAAAAACCATAGCTTTGACTAGACAGATCTTAGTTGGCAAAGTAATGTCTCTGCTTTTTAATATGCTGTCTAGGTTGGTCATAGCTTTTCTTCCAAGGACCAAGTGTCTTTTAATTTAATACATGCAGTCACCATTTGCAGTGATTTTGGAGCCCAAAATATAGTCTGTCACTGTTTCCCCATCTATTTTCCATGAAGTGATGGGACCGGATGCCATGATCTGAGTTTTCTGAATATCGAGTTTTAAACCAAATTTTTCACTCTCCTCTTTCACTTTCATCAAGAGGCTTTTTAGTTACTCTTCACTTTCTGCCATAAGGGTGGTGTCATATGCATATCTGAGGTTATTGATATTTCTCCCAGAAATCTTGATTCCAGCTTGTATTTCTTCCAGTCCAGCGTTTCTCATGATGTACTCTGCATATAAGTTAAATAAGCACAGTGACAATATATATCCTTGATGTACTCCTTTCCCTATTTGGAACCAGTCTGTTGTTCCATGTCCAGTTCTAACTGTTGCTTCCTGACCTGCATACAGGTTTCTCAAGAGGCAGGTCAGGTGGTCTGGTATTCCCATCTCTTGAAGAATTTTCACAGTTTGTGGTGATCCACACAGTCAAAGGCTTTGGCATAGTCAATAAACCAGAAGTAGATGGTTTTCTGGAACTCTCTTGCTTTTTCTATTATCCAGCAGATGTTGGCAGTTTGACCTCTGGTTCCTCTGCCTTTTCTAAATCCAGCTTGAACATCTGGAAGTTCACAGTTCAAGTACTGTTGAAGCCTGGCTTTGAGGATTTTAAGCATCAATTTACTAGGGTGTGAGATGAGTGCAATTGGGTGATAGTGTGAACATTCTTTGGCATTGTGTTTCTTTGGGATTGGAATGAAAACTGACCTTTTCCAGTCCTGTGACCACTGCTGAGTTTTCCAAATTTGCTGGCATATTGAGTGCAGCACTTTCACAGCATCATCTTTTAGGATATGAAATAGCTCAAGTGGAATCCCATCATTTCCACTAGCTTTATTCTCAGTGATGCTTCCTAAGGCCCACTTGACTTCACATTGCAGGATGTCTGGCTGTAGGTGAGTGATCACACCATCGTGGGTATCTGGGTCTGAAGATCTTTTTTGTAGAATTCTTCTGTGTATTCTGTGTATTGCCACCTCTTCTTAGTATCTTCTGCTTCTGTTAGGTCCATACCATTTCTGTCCTTTATTGTTCCCATCTTTCATATTCCCTTATCTCTGAATAGCTTTTAATATAAAAGTAAAATATCTTAAGGGAAAGAAGACAGCTATCAAGAGACTTACAGGGAAATGGATAAATGGTAATAATAAAAATAATTCACATGAAGGAACTGTAAACAAATAAAATTAAAATAAACATTTTAATCACTGTTGTGGGCTGTATTGTTTCTCCCTGGCCAGAATTCATTTGTTAAAATGGTATTCTCCAATTAGACTGTATTTGGGGATAGGACATACAAAGAGATAATTAAAGTTAAATGAAGCCATAAGGGTGGGACCCTATTTCAAGAGGAATAGTGTCCTAAAATAAGAGGAAGAGTAATCACGGGGTGCATTCACACAGATGAAAGGCCATGTGAGGACAGGATGAGAAGGTGGCCAAAGACAGAAGCCTCATAAGAAACTAGACCTGCTGATCTTGATCTTGGACTTGTAGTTTCCAAAACTGTGAGAAAAGAAACTTATGTTATCTAAATTACCCAATCTATGATATTTTATTATTGAAGCTCTAGAAGATAAATGCAGTTACATACAATTGCAGTTACACATTTCTGATGGTACAGATAAATAGTGAGAGACTTCTTGTTGAAAATACTTAAATTTATTGGATAATATGTGATTAAAACATTGCTGAAGTGTGATGGAGATGGGGTAAAGCAATAAAAATAATGCAGGCAAAATATAGGATGAAGCACCATTTTGTCTGTCTCAGTTTTGGTTCTTTTTGGAGAATTAAAAAATAAAACCTACCCTGAGAATGTTTTTATTATGAGCTGGCATTCATAGATATGTTACCCCAAATATACTTTGGACCTGATTTGATTTAGCCCTTACACATGAGAGAAATAAATTTAAACCTTGTCTGAATGAATTCTGTTTAAACACAGACATGATTTATATATTTATTTTATTTATTTATTTTAATTGGAGGCTAATTACTTTACAATATTGCAGTGGTTTTTGCCATGCATTGACATGAATCAGCCATGGGTGTACGTGTGTTCCCTATCCTGATCCCTCCTCCCACCTCTTTCCCCATCCCATCCCTCTAGGTCATCCCAGTGCCCCAGCCCTGAGCACTCTGTCTCATGCATTGGACCTGGACTGGCGATCTGTTTCACATATGATAATATACATGTTTCAATACCATTCTCTCAAACCATCACACCCTTGCCTTCTCCCACAGAGTCCAAAAGACTGTTCTATACATCTGTGTCTCTTTTGCTGTCTCACATATAGGGTCATTGTTACCATCTTTCTAAATTCCATATATATGTGTAAGTATACTGTATTGGAGTTTTTCTTTCTGACTTACTTCACTCTGTATAATAGACTCCAGTTTCATCCACCTCATTAGAACTGATTCAAATGTATTCTTTTTAATGGCTGAGTAATATTCCATTGTGTATATCTACCACAGTTTTCTTATCCATTCTTCTGCCGATGGACATCTAGGTTGCTTCCATGTCCTGGCTATTATAAACAGTGCTGTGATGAACATTGGGGTACACATGTCTCTTTCAATTCTGGTTCCCTCGGTGTAATCACAGACACGATTTAAAGAAACAAGGGAAAAAATATTTCAAATAGTTCAAAACTTGCAAATTTAAAATTGCAATTGTGCATCAAAAATAATCAACTACAAATTCAGATTCACAAAAAAATTATAGATTGAAATTTTATAGTATGTAGCATTGAATGAAATGATTAAATATATAATATTAATATTATAATTATGACAAAAGAGTAAGAAATGAAAATTATTCTATTCTGACTGGAATTAAAAGAACTTCTAGAATGGAGAAAAGAAAACTATCTTAAGGAATATCTAAAACTGAAAAGACCCACTTCAAGGGTTAGAAGTCCAATAAATGCTAATTTCTGCAGAGGATATTAAAGACCAAAAACATCTTTAGAGAAACCAGACAAACAAAGAGAAACTGAAACTTAATATTAACATGATATAAAATACCAGGTGCCACTATGGAACTCAGAAGATAATAGCATAATCTCTTAATTCAACACAGAAAAATATGTTAATTTAAAACTCCATAGGTAAGGAGACTATATTTTAAGATTAAATGTGAAAAGAATACATTTTTAGAAAAATCAAAATCCAAGTTTGAGCAGTATTTTAGCTACAATAAACATAGTTTAAAAGATTGATCTCATGTGAAAGGAATAAGTTCTCAATGGAATATCTTCAGTGCAAGAAGAAATGAAACCTAAAGAGTGTTCTAAATATGTGTTTAAAGATAATAAACAAAAAATAAATTATTAAATGACATATTAGAAAAATTATAGAATCAATATGCATAACAATCTCATATGAGACAAGAAGGGAATAATTGGGTTTAACATATTTTAAAAACCTACTCTTTGGGGAAAAAATAAAGATGGTGATTAACTTTAGTATTTTATGAGCCATAATTAATTGCTAAAATGAAATTAAGTTTATAATTTACAAATTAACAGAATAAAAAATAGAATTACGAGACTGTGCAATGAAAAAGAATAAAGAAAAATAAATTGTAATACTAGAAGAAAGGTTCATATAGTCAAAGATATGGTTTCTCCAGTAGTCATGTACAGACATGAGAGCTGGAGTGGTGAAAAACATGCTTTTGAACGGTGTTATTGGAGAAGACTTTTGAGAGTTCCTTGGACAGCAAGGAGATCAAACCAGTCCATCCTAAAGGAAATCAGTCCTGAATATTCATTGGAAAGACTGATGCTGAAGTTGAAACTCTGATACTTTGGGCACCTGATTCAAAGAGACTCATTAGAAAAGACTCTGATGCTGGGAAAGATTGAGGCAAAAGGAGAAGGGGTGTACAGAGGAAGATGGTTAGATGGCATGATCAGTTCAATGGATATGAGTTTTAGAAAACTCAGGATGATAGTGAAGGACAGGGAAGCCTGGTGTGGTGCAGTTCATGGGATCGCAGAGTTGGACAAGACTGAGTGACTGAACAACAGTAACAAGTAGAACAAGTTATTGTTAATTTGTCTTGCAACACATTATTAAGCATATTAAATGTAAGTAAAATATAAATTTGTATGACAGTTAAAAAGGCAAATCAAGTCAAATGCTAATTACAGCAAAAAATGTAAAAGAACCCCCAAAATTATGAGTAAAAATACAGGAAATTGTATACTATAAAATTATTAATCACTTAACGACAATATAGTTATAGCTGTGTTTATTACTTCATTAATAAAAACAAAAACTAGACAACCAAAGAGATAAAGAGGGTCTTAGCTTTTTAATGATGAGGAAATTACTACAATTCTAAACTTTTCTGCCCTTAGTATTATAACTTCAAATACAAAACTAAAGACAGAAGTAAGTATGTCTATAAACAGAGATGAAGATTTTCATAAACCTTTGTTGCGGCTGCTGCGGCTGCTGCTGCTGCTAAGTCACGTCAGTCGTGTCCGACTCTGTGCGACCCCAGAGAAGGCAGCTCACCAGGCTCTGCCATCCCTGGGATTCTCCAGGCAAGAACACTGGAGTGGGTTGCCATTTCCTTCTCCAATGCATGAAAGTGAAAAGTGAAAATGAGGTCACTCAGTCATGTCCGACTCTTCGTGAGCCCATGGACTGCAGCCTACCAGCTTCCTCCATCCTTGGGATTTTTCCAGGCAAGAGTACTGGAGTGGGGTGCCATTGCCTTCTCCAAACCTTTGTTAGTAAATAACAAATTATTTAAACAGTAAGTAGCATGTATGATCTAATATAATATTCACCACAATAAAGGATATACATTATTTTTAAGAAGATATATAAAATTGATGAAAATTGACATAGTTATATGACAATTCTGTACAAATTTAAAACATTTTGATCAAATAGATTATATTCTCCGACACTAATGCATTTACTGAAGCAATCAGTAAAAAGGTAAAATGCAAATTCTGTTTTCTCCATGTTTAGAAAATTCAAAATAAACTTATATATAAAATATAACCTAGGGACATCTGAAAATTCTTCAGTTCAGTTCAGTTCAGTCACTCTGTCATGTCCGACTATTTGAAACCCCATGCATGGACTGCAGCACGCCAGGCTTCCCTATCCATTATCAACTCCAGGAGCTTGCTCAAACTCATGTCCATCTAGTCAGTGATGCCATTCAACCATTTCATCCTCTTTTTAAAAAATTCTTAGAAATGAATAATATTGAAAATATACTTTTTAATTTTAAAGGATTTTGTCATGTCAGAACTTTTACTGGGATAAAACAAAGATTGAAAATCAATGCAGGAAAAATTGACTTTAAATAAATGATGAAAAAACGCATCAAAAAAAAGTACAAAAATGGATGAACACTATTACAAATTTTAAAAGAGCAATGCTACAGGGACAGGGAAAATGGAGATAATATAAAAACTTTGTGCAAAAAACTTAAAAGCAAAAACTTAGGAGAAATGAACACATTTATAGAAAAATATCAAAGATCAAAATGGTTCAATAATATATTGAAATGTTTAAAATAGTTTTCTGAAAACTATTTTCAGAAAAAATACAAGAAGAATAGATATTTTCATGTCCCTTAGAATATATTTTTATATACTCTACAAAAGAGTCAAGAAGAAGATATCAAATTTAACCAAAGTAGTTTTAAAAAGTTTTAATTATGGTAAAACATAATATTTGCTATCTTACCAGATTAGTACCACCAAGAACATTCACATTGCTCTGCAAACTATTGCTAGAACACTTTCCCTTTTGCAGAAATTAAACTTCATACCAAGTGAACAACAGTTACCCCTTCTCCCCTTTCCTTCGGCTCTGGGTACTAACATTCTACTTTATGCCTCTATGAATTTGACTATTCCAGATGCCTCATATAAGTGGAACCATGCAGTATTTGTCTTTTTGCATTTGGCTTATTTTACTCAGCACAATGTCCTCAGGTTTCAGTTATGTTGTAGCACATGTCAGTATTTCCTACTTTTATAAAGGTTATAAAATTTTACATTCTGACCAGCTGTAATGAGAATTCCAGGGCTTCACACCTTTGCCAACATGAGATGCAGTCATTTTATTCTTTAACTTTAGCCATTCTAATATGTGTGTAATGATATTTCCTAATATTTTTAATTTTCTACTTATTAATGTTATTGTGAACTTTTTCATGTTCTTATTAGTCAATTGAATATTTGTCATGAATCATCTATTCAAATATTTTGTCATTTGAGAAAATATTAGGTTGTTCATATTTTACTTTTTCTAAGGATTATTTAAATCTACTGGATATAAGTTGTTTTTCTGATATATGTGTCGTCAATATTGTCTCCCAATATGTTGCTTGTGAGCTTTTTTTCCTTAATGGCCTTTCAAAGAGCAACACTTCTAATTTTGATGAAGTACAATTTATCAAGTCAAAAAAGGTAAAAGTGTCAATGTGTTAATCAACTCCAAAATATTATAGACTTAACACAGGAAAAGTTTATTTTATCTTACTCACATGAAATAATTAGTTTGGATTGGCTGGGGAATTTACTCAGTGCAGTTACTCAGAGATTTAGACTAAAGGAATTTCACCTTGACATATTCAACCATTATCCTATCAGCAGAGGAAGAGAGGATGGTAAATGCACTGGCTCTTTGTGAACTTTCTCTATGATATAATACAAATTGTTTCTTCATGTTAGTCTTTGCTCAAAGCAAGTCACATGGCCATACTTAATTTCAAAGCACGTGGGGAATTTTGGTGTGTCTATGTTACACAGTATGGATGTCAAATATTATATAACATATATGAAAATGGTATCACTGACCTCCATTTACAATGCTATAAATTGTACCTTAAACTTTCCAACAATATGAACTTGATCTATAGTATATAACTATTTGAAACATCACTTATTACTCTGGAATAAGAGCTTGCTCTCTCTCTCTTACACACACACACACACACACACACAATATATGTTAAATCAATTAAAAAAAGACAAATAGCACAGCAAGAAAAATAGACAAAGATGACATTGAACAAGAGGAAATGTAAATGACCTATCAACAAGTGAGAACACACTCATTTCTTTTCAATAATGCATAGCAAAGCTACGATGTGACATCATCTACACTTCAAAGATGGACACAAACTTAAAACAGAATTATTATAGGCTTTCAAGGAAAAGGAGCAATGGACATGGTGGCAGTGTAAACTGATAGTACCATTTTGAATAAGTGAAAAATCTATGTCACAGCTACTTTATTCTCAAATACATATGCTAGAAAAACTATTGCACATGTGAATCAGGAGATACAGAAAGGCCTATTTACAGCAACAATGTTTAATACACCACACTTTAGAAACTACTCAAATATATACCTACAGAATAAAAGCTAAATAAATATGGTATTTTCATACAATTGAACACAATATTGCAGTGGAAAAGAATGGCTTTACTGAATAGTACCAATGTGAATAATTTTTTAAAATATAACTTTGAGTAGAAAATATAGTCTAAAATAAGATATATAGTGTTATTTCATTTACACACATTAAAAAAAGCTAAATAACATATCATTTATGAATATGTAATAAAAAATTCATTCTTAAAAACAAGAAATTGTATAAAATTCAGGATACTGGTTACACATGCAGTGGGTGTTAGAATAAAGACTTGAGGAGGTCTGAGTCTTAAACAGGTTGGTAACATACTATTTCTTAACCTGGATAGTGTTGACTTGGATTTGTTTTGTTGTATTTTTAATTTTACTTTCAGGCTGTATACACTTCTTTGTACCTATGAAATATTTAACAATAGTTTTAAAGAAAGAAAAGTAAAACAAACATGCTTATGCCTTAAATCTTTCAACAATATAGACTTAATTTCAGGATTGCAAATATTTGGAACATGTCCTTCACTCTGAAAGGAGGGCTCTGGCATGATGCAGAGAAAGGAATGCTATGTTGCAAATCAGGAGATGTGAGGTCTGGAATGGTCAGAACCTCTGAAGCAAATGTATTATATTACTTTAAGCAAATGGATTTTTACTATTTTCCTTGTTTGAAAAATGAAAGAAATCAAACATGCTGATTTTTAAGGACATTTTTACTATAATATCACACAACCAAAAGTATTTTCATGAAGGCAATGTAGACAGAGGGCTTTAGGAATCATAAAAAGTATAAGCTTCCCCTTTTCTATTTGGTAAAGCTTGCAAAGTTTTATGCCACAATAATATTTCACATATCAAATAATGCCTGTGAAAAGAAGGTATTTTTGAACCCCATAAAGGGTTGTATATTGACTTAAACTGGACTATAAACTCAGTGTCACAGCTGGGCCTCCTATTCAGATCATTCATTGCTACTCTCTTTGTGTTTTTCAGCTACAGAAAACTGTTGTAGTTCTTCATCTGTGCACCTCTAAGAAAAACGCTAGTTCAGAAGGAAAATGACTTAATCAGGCTACTGGGAAAAGGGATGGACAGAAAAATAAATAAATCAAAAGTTTATCATATTCCAGGCATTATGCTAGGCATTGACTAATGTTATCTCATTTAATCTACATAACAAATGTTAAGGGTAGTTATTTTTATCATTTATATTCTATGAAAGTTAAGTGAAAGTGGCTCAGTCGTGTCCAACTCTTTGTGACTCCATGGACTTTAAATGGAATCCTCTGGGCCAGCATACTGGAGTGGGTAGCCTTTCCCTTCTCCAGGGGAATCTTCCCAACCCAGGGATTGAACCCATGTCTCCCGCATTGCAGGCAGACTCTTTACCAGCTGAGCCACAAAGGAAGCCCAAGGATACTGGAGTGGGTAGCCTATCCCTTCTCCAGAGGATCTTCCTGACCCAGGAATCAAACCTGGGTTGCCGGGGTCCAGCCCCGGCGGATCCAGGGTATTCGAAGGAGAGACGGTGTAGACGAAGATCAGGAAACAATTGCTTAATTAAACGTTAATTAAGGATATAAAAAGTAATAGAATGAGGATAGCTCAGTGAGGAAATTCAGTGGAGAAAAGAGGCTGAATAATTCAGCCAGAAGGTAAGAGAAAGAACGACATGGTGAGACCAAGTTTCGGTGAACAAGGCCCGCACTTTATTTTCCAAAGTAGTTTTTATACCTTAAGTTATGCATAGAGGATAATGAGGGAAGGGGTAGAGTCATGCAGTAAGCCAGGCTTTCTTCCTGTAAACTTATCATATGCAAAAGCTTAGGTGATTTGCATCATCTTCTGGCCCGGAGGCCTGTTAACATTTTAAGACCCTTTCTTCAGAAAACTTATTTTTCTCTAAAGGTGATTGGTTAGGAGCCACCCTCCAAAAGCATTAGATAAAGTTGCATTCCTACAGCGCAAAGGTGTGGTGGGCTATAACAAGAAAAAAGAATTAACTCAAGGGTCCCAGGTTACAAACATTAAAGCTACTACTTATACCAATTATATTAATCAATACACTGCCAGGGACACAGCAGGTGAGGGATATGGAAACTTAGCAGCAAACATTGGCCCAACAAGTGAAAATCCCTTCACCAATACAATTTCTAATCAATCTTTTAACTACTCAAAAGAATCTGTGTTTAGACAGTTTAGAACATCTCCTGCCTCTCACAGTTGGGAGGCTCTGAACAATCACATGTGGCCAGAAAAACCTATTCAGGCAGGCTAGAGGATTTCCAAAGGAGCTTGTAGGTTAAACACTGTCACACCCAGGAATTACTAACTGGAACTGTAAGCTAACTCTTTTTTCAGAGAGAGGTAGTGGGGGACACCCCCCCCTAAAGTCAGAGGTGTAGGTGAAAGCACAAAGCAGAAAGTAGGCAGACTTTGGTTTTGGGGGTAGATGGGGGACTCCTGAGGCTCGATCCCGCCTTTGCGTTTGCCGAGCCTCCTTCCTCATGACCTTTGTCATGGGCGGAGTTCCTCACGCTGGCTCCCGGCAGTGATAGAATTCCAGTTGAGCTATTCCAGATCCTGAAAGATGATGCTGTGGAAAGTGCTGCACCCAATATGCAATATGCTCTCAGTAGGCAATATGCCGGCTCCCAGCATCTCCCCCTTTTTTATTGCTTAAAACAGCCAGATGCAGCTCAGTCGCGAGCTTCTGAATGTTCTGCCGAAGAATCCTGACAATACAAGGAAGAATGATTATGAGAAGCAAAATTAGAACTAAAGATATTAGAATGTTTTTTCCAGAAATAAAGTTAGAGAAGGTGTGAAATAAGTCATTAGCTGCTCCAGCGGTGGTAAAATCCAGTCGAGAGTGTTCCAGGGTCTGTATTTGATTATGAAGTTTCCCTAAGTCCAGGCCAATGTCAGAGCTGTTCCAAACACCTGAAATGTGATTTGTAATTTTTTTCCCATTTATAATCTGTCTCGTTTACCTTTAAAGATGTCACCATATCCACCGGTAATCAGCGTGGCAAGACAGAGCCATTTTCACTATTAAAGCCTGTAACTCAGTCGCAATATGCATTACTGCCTCTTTCAAGGCATCTATTCTCATCTCCAACTTTCTATCTATAGCTTCCTGTGTTGCTAGAATTAAAGAGACGTTTTTAGGCATAGTATCAACATATTGGGGAGTATGCACCTGTTGAGTCAATGATATTGCTGCTGCAGTAACAGAAGTAATTGCTGCTGTCAAAGCTGATATTCCTAAAATAAGTAAGCTCACAAATCGTCGCGATCAATTAAATCTTGTAGTTGTTGTAACACAGCAAGACTATAGTTATATCAATAAGCGGTTACATCATAAGATAAGGTGGACGTTGTAACACTACAAAGGAGCAAACATTATATTGAGGGTTTAAACAAGATGAGAGCATGCATTGTTCACAAGTCACTGCATTGGGTCCACCAGTGAAAGTCACATGTACATTAAGTTTTCCAGAATCACTGGTAAAGAGAAAAACATAAGGAGAGGGTAGACTAGCCAAAACAGAATAAGTAGAATTATTTTCTGGTTGGAGTTCGCGCTGCAGCAGCCCCGTCGGTCATGCTGGGATCTCGATGTTTATCTTGCCTCCCCTTCTGGTGGGCTCCTCTTTTGTGATCGAAGCAATGGGGAACTGGATGTCTGGGGGTCTGCAACATGGCGAATCAGCCTCTCCCGGATGTAAACTGGAGAATCTGCATCCTGTGGAAAAATACAAGCGCATCCTCCACCGCTAGTTAATAAGGGGTCGGGACCCTTCCATTGTCCTGAAAGGAGGTCCTTCCATTTGACTAACGGTTTTGCATTTAATTGCTCCAGGCACCAATGACAAAGCATTGCAGTAGTTCCAG
The DNA here is from genome assembly GCF_027580195.1 of Bos mutus. Classification (NCBI taxonomy): domain Eukaryota; kingdom Metazoa; phylum Chordata; class Mammalia; order Artiodactyla; family Bovidae; genus Bos; species Bos mutus. Next base: position 60,938,267 of record NC_091618.1, read on the forward strand.
CCAGATCAGTATTTAGAATATTTATTACGAAAAGAGCATGTTGCAAGATTTGATGGGGAGAACTATACTTAAACTCCCCTTCTTTTAATTTTTGAATTTGGATTTTTAATGTTTGATGTGCTCTTTCCACAATGGCTTGTCCCTGGAGATTATAAGGGATGACTGTATTATGTTTAATTTGAAACTTTATACAAAATTCCTGAAAAGACTTAGAAGTGTAAGCAGGAGCATTGTCAGTTTTCAAAGATTTTAGCAGGCTCAAATATGAAAAGCAAGTAAAGAGATGTTGTATTACATCTTTAATTGCTTCCCCTGTACGAGCAGTTGCAATAATAACATGAGAAAAGGTGTCTACAGTTACATGAACAAAGGACAGTTTTCCAAATGAAGAGACATGAGTTACATCCATTTGCCAGAGTACGTTAGGTTTGAGACCGCGAGGATTAACTCCCATAGGTAGACTACTATAAACAGTGGGGCAGTGTAGGCAAGAACGCACAATTTCTCGAGCAGTCTCTCTGGGAATTTGGAATTGATACCTTAAAGCAGTAGCATATTGATGATGAAGTGAGTGAGAGGCTCTGGCCTCCTCAATCACAGTAGCCACTGTATTTCTGGTTAACAAGTTAGCCAAATCATTAAAGGCATTTTAAGGGCCGGGCAATCTGGAATGAGCCCAAATGTGTCCAATGAAAAATATTTTATTTATTTTCCAAATTTGTTGCTGTAATTTAGTTAACAAATGAAATATGGTAGTTTTATTTTCAGACAAAACCCGCTGTTTCAGTGTATGGAAACAACCTGACAATATACTGAGAATCAGAATAAAGGTTAAATTCCTCATCTGCAAACATAGCAAAAGCATTTATAACAAACATCCCCTAGCTTAATTCAGATATCACACTCAGTTAACTCACTGAACTAATTTTATACTTCAACTCCTTGAAACTGAATTAATCAAAAATCTCAAAATGATTTAGATGAACAGATGATAATTCATAGAACATAATCAAGTGCAATAAGGCTATTTGAGGTTTTAATCATGGGGAATACACCTCTCCTTAATAATTCCTTTTTAGTAAACCTAGGGGCTATGGGGTCCCACAGCATTTATATGCTGGTCATCCTACACCCATTCTCCTGTGAAACTACTTCTTTGACAAATAATTTATGGCAAAATAGCCTTATTCTGGTTAGACCAAGAGCTGTGGAAACTGAACCTTTAAGAAGTTTAGTAACTCACTGAGCACACACAGCCCCAGAATGACTGACATGAATCCAAGAATGTTTGATTGGACTTCAGAGGAGCCTGTGGAAGGAGCTTGGAAAATTTGAACAGAAAACATGACTTAGTATCAGTGTCTCTATTTACTTTTCCACTTTGAACAAGGTATCTAACAACCCTTCATAGTTGTTGTTTCTAAAAAGTTAATGAAAGGTTGTTGTTGAATCACGCGAAGACACAGGGATTCTTGGCCCCTGGAGGAGAAGGATTCAATCCGGGGCCAGAGACGAGGCTTGATCGCTCAGAGCTTTTGTGTAATAAAGTTTTATTAAAGTATAAAGGAGATAGAGAAAGCTTCTGACATAGGCATCAGAAGGGGGCAGAAAGAGTACCCACTTGCTAGTGTTAACAATGAAGTTATATAATCCAAAGAATGTCTGGAGGTTGTAAAGACCTCATCAGACCTACCCCCATGATTTACATTTTAAGATAACACTGTCCTCAGGCAGGATACATCCTTGTAAAGACCAGGTCTACTCCCATAATTTACATTTTAAGATAACAGAAGGTTTAATCCAGAGACTGTCCTTAGGCAAGATACATTATTGTTATATAATCCTAAGGAATGTGGAGAAAGAAAAAAAGTTTGTCCTTTCCTCCTCCTTGAGAATTCCAGACCCCTCTGTCCTTGGGGACCCCTAGACTCCTTATCAACCTGCCTAGGAACTGACTCTCTCAGTTAATATTGTAATACTGACCTCCTAAGATTGCTTTGAAGATTGATGCTAGTGTATTGTCTTGCACTGGGTGTTTAATATATAAATTTATTGCTTATCTAAGTTAAATTGCATGACCTTCTGGTCCTTATCAAATTAATAATCAATGTAATTAATTATTCAGCCTATAGTAAACTTTCAAACACTTTTATAAACCTTTGCATGAAGCAGGCAAGATATGTGTATCTACCATACTAGTTAAGTAATTCAAGGCTAGTAGATGATGAGGATCACCTATAACCTATTACATGGATATCAGCAATATTATATCCTCAACTGCACAGTTTCTCAATGGCAGGATAATTTTTTTTATATTCAAAAATATATGTCAATGATAGATTATATAATACAGGGCATGAAATTTTATTCCTGCAAAGCCTCCTTTATGACCATAGATACATTTAATTAACTCTCTAGAATTCAGTTTTCTTTTCAGTAAAAAAAAGGGATAATAACACAAATTCCCTGATATGACATAAAAATAAACAATGTATAACATCAAGAAAAGTGGGCAGATAGAAAATATAAAGCAAAAAGGAGCTGTGGTACAAATGAGAAGAAATAGTTGAGTAATGTTAGATAATTCTCAAGTTTATAAAACTTAGACTCAAATGTTCTACCGTGGAAATTAAATTAGGTATTGGCATTCCTTTGGAAATTTCAGAGAACTACCAAGACAAAAAAATGTTTGCATCTAACTTTCTATCAGAACTATAGGATAGGAGAAAAACTACCTGATTTGAATTATCTAAATATACTTGAAGATATAATTTTCCCCAAGAAAAAGAAATTCAAAAAAGCAAAATGGCTGTCTGAGGAGGCATTACAAATATCTGTGAAAAGAAGGGAAGCGAAATGCAAAGGAGCAAAGGAAAGATATACCCATTTGAATGCAGAATTCCAAAGATTAGCAAGGAGAGATAACAAGCATTCCTCAGTGATCAATGCAAAGAAACAGAGGAAAACAATAGAATGAGAAACTCTAGAGATCTCTTCAAGAAAATTAGAGATACCAAGGGAATATTTCATGCAAAGACAGGCTCAATAAAGGACAGAAATGGTATGGACCTAACAGAAGCAGAAGATATTAAGAAGAGGTGGCAAGAATACACAGAACTGTACAAAAAAGATCTTCACGACCTAGATAATCACGATGGTGTGATCACTCACCTAGAGCCAGACATCCTGGAATGTGAAGTCAAGTGGGCCTTAGAAAGCATCACTACGAACAAATTCAGTGGAGGTGATGGAATTCCAGTTGAGCTATTTCAAATCCTAAAAGACGATACTATGAAAGTGCTGCATTCAATATGCCAGCAAATTTGGAAAACTCAACAGTGGCCATAGGATTGGAAAACATCAGTTTTCATTCCAATCCCAAAGAAAGGCAACACCAAAGAATGTTCAAACTACTACACAATTGCACTTATTTCACATGCTAGTAAAGTAATGCTCAAAATTCTCCAAGCCATGCTTCAGCAATACGTGAACCGTGAACTTCCAGATATACAAGCTGGATTTAGAAAAGGTAGAGGAACCAGAGATCAAATTGCCAACATCCACTGGCTCATCAAAAAAGCAAGAGAGTTCCAGAAAAACATCTATTTCTACTTTATTGACTATGCCAAAGCCTTTGACTGTGTGGATCACAATAAACTGTGGAAAAGTCTGAAAGAGATGGGAATACCAGACCACCTGATCTGCCTCTTGAGAAACCTGTATGCAGGTCAGGAAGCAACAGTTAGAACTGGACATGGAACAACAGACTGGTTCCAAATAGGTTAAGGAGTATGTCAAGGCTGTATATTGTCACCCTGCTTTTTTAACTTATATACAGAGTACATCATGAGAAATGCTGAGCTGGAGGAAGCACAGGCTGGAATCAAGATTGTCGGGAGAAATATTAATAACCTCAGATATGCAGATGACACCACCCTTATGACAGAAAGTGAAGAAGAACTAAGGAGCCTCTTGATGAAGGTGAAAGAGGAAAGTGAAAAAGTTGGCTTAAAGCTCAACATTCAGAAAACTAAGATCATGGCTTCTGGTCCCATCACTTCATGGCAAATAGATGGGGAAACAGTGGAAACAGTGGCAGACTTTATTTTTTGGGGCTTCAAAATCACTGCAGATGGTGATTGTAGCCATGAAATTAAAAGACGCTTACTCCTTGGAAGGAAATTTATGACCAACCTAGACAGCATATTGAAAAGCAGAGACATTAGTTTGTCAACAAAGGTCTGTCTAGCCAAGGCTATGGTTTTTCTAGTGGTCATGTATGGATGTGAGAGTTGGACTATAAAGAAATCTGAGAGCAGAAGAATTGATGCTTTTGAACTGTGGTGTTGGAGAAGACTCTTGAGAGTCCCTTGGACTGCGAGGAGATCCAATCAGTCCATCGTAAAGGAAATCAGTCCTGAATATTCATTGGAAGGACTGTGCTGAAGCTGAAACTCCAATACTTTCACCACTTAATGCGAAGAGCTGACTCCTTGGAAAATACCCTGATAATGGGAAAAATTGAGGGCAGGAGGCGAAGGGGACGACAGAGGATGAGATGGTTGGATGGCATCACCGACTCAGTGGACATGGGTTTCAGTGAACTCTGGGATTTGGTGATAGACAGGGAGGCCTGGCGTGCTGTGGTTCTTGTGGTCGCAGAGTGGGACATGAGTGAGTGACTGAACTGAACTGAACTTGAAGATACTTACATTGATATAGGAACTTCACAAATGTATGGGATTTGTTACACATAGAAACAAGAAAAAATTTACTACTAAATGAAATTCTGTATCAATCTCATAATTTCCTCAATTACATCCTTACACCATTAATTGGGCTTTTAGAGACAAGGATAGAATAAAAATAATTTTTTTCTGAGTTTTACATGATTATTATTATCTCTGTGCCTATAGTCCATTTATTAAATTATATGAAAATTGATGGGATGATAAAGAATTTGTATGGAGCTGAGCTAAAATTTATCTTAATATTAACCATGTTTAAAACCTTTACTTATAAAATATATATTTTACATAAACTTACAGGAGAAGTTCTTAATATAACTCAGAAGACAGGTTATCTTAAAGTTTCACAGCAATCATTTATAAATGACTGGTAATATAAATTCCATTTTGATGATGTTCCATGACTTTATTTATGAATATAAACAGAGTAGGGCCATGATTTCAATCTTTAAATCATCTATGTTAGAAAATATAATGTGCAAGATGATGTCACCAAGTGCATAACATTCACAACACTACCTTTAAGGTTCCCTGATTTGACGAGCTATGTGTTTTGATCAGCAAGAGATAAGTTTCACTTTCCAATTTATTGCCTAACTCATATACATATTTTTAAGGTAAAATCTACATAAGTAAGTATTTTATGGTATGCAATTCAGTGCTATCAAGTACATTCACAATGTGGTACAATTGCCACCAGCTTCTAGTTCTAAAACATTGTCGTCACAAGAAGACTCCATAAACACTAAACTGTTGCTCTTAATTGCACCCTCTCCCCAGCCCTGGGCAACCAGTAGTTATCTATCTGTATCTATGAATTTATCTATTCTAGGTATTTCCATGTAACTGGAACCATACATTATATGACATTCTGCATCTGGCATATTTTACTTAGCATGATGTTTTTGAATTTATCCATGCTGTAACTTATATTAGTACTTCATTTTTACAACTGAATAATATTTTATTGTATGTACGTACCACAATTATCCTATTCTTTTTCAATCTAAACTTGGGAAATTCCCAGATTTTGGCTCTTGATAATAATGCTAGTGAACTTCCTAGGTGGCTCAGTGGTAAGACTCTGCCTGCCAATGAAGCAGATACCAGTTTGATCCATGGGTTGGGAAAATGCTCCAAAGAAGGAAATGGCAACCCACACCAGTTTTCTTGCCAAATGAATCCCATAGACAGAGGAGCCTGGTGGGCTGAAGTCCATATGGTCTCAAAGGAGCTGGACACAACATAGGGACTAAATAAAAAGAGAAAAGAAAAGACAATATTGATACTATGAATAATTGTGTATAGATATTAGTTTGAGTACTTATTTTTATTTCTTTTGCATATATGTGTGGGAGCAGAATTACTTGGTCAGGTACAACTCTATGTATAATCTTTTTAATTCTTATTTACTTTTTAATTGATTTCTATTTGAGTATAATTGCTTTATAATACTGAAAGTAAATATCCACTGTTTTTTGGATTCCCTTCCCATTTAGTTCACCACACAACACTGAGTAGAGTTCTTTGTGCTTTACAGTAGGATCTCATTAGTCATCTATTTTATACATAGCAGTGTATATATGTCAGTCCCAATCTCTCAGTTCAGTTCAGTCGCTCAACCATGTTCAACTCTTTGTGATACCATGAATTGCAGCATGCCAGGCCTCCCTGTCCATCACCAACTCCCAGAGTTTACCCAAACTCATGTCCATAGTCAGTGATGCCATCCAGCAATCTCATCCTCTGTCATCCCCTTCTCCTCCTGCCCTCAATCGTTCCCAGGATCAGGGTCTTTTCCAATGAATCAAATCTTCACATGAGGTGGCCAAAGTATGGGAGTTTCAGCTTGAGAATCAGTCCTTCCAATGACACCCAGGACTGATCTCCTTTAGAATGGGCTGGTTGGATCTCCTTGCAGTCCAAGGGACTCTCAAGCGTCTTCTCCAACACCACATTTCAAAAGCATCAATTCTTCAGCACTGAGCTTTCTTCACAGTCCAACCCTCACATCCATACATGACCGCTGGAAAAACCATAGCCTTGACTAGACGGACCTTTGTTGGCAAAGTAATATCTCTGCTTTTGAATATGCTATCTATGTTGGTCATAACTTTTCTTCCAAGGAGTAAGCGTCTTTTAATTTCATGGCTGCAGTCACCATCTGCAGTGATTTTGGAGCCCCCAAAAATAAAGTCTGATACTGTTTCCCCATCTATTTCCCATGAAGTCATGGGACCAGATACCATGATCTTCGTTTTCTGAATGTTGAGCTTTAAGCCAACTTTTTCACTCTCCTCTTTCATTTTCATCAAGAGGCTTTTTAGCTCCTCTTCACTTTCTGCCATAAGGGTGGTGTTATCTGCATATCTGAGGTTACTGATATTTCTCCCAGCAATCTTGATTCCAGCTTGTGCTTCTTGCAGCCCAGTGTTTCTCATGATGTACTCTGCATATAATTTAAATAAGCAGGGTGACAATATGCAGCCTTGACATACTCCTTTTCCCAGTCTCTCAATCATCCTAACTCTCCTCTTGGCAAGCATATATTTGTTCCCTACATCTGTGATTCTATTTCTGCTTTGCAACTAAGTCCATAGATACCATTTTCTAGATTCCACATTTAAAGACTCTTATATGACATTTTTTTTTCTGTTTCTGTCTTTCTTCACCCTGTGTGACAATCTCTAGATCCATCCATGTCTCTGTAAATGGCAGTATTTCATTTCTTTTCATGGCTAAGTAGTTTTCCATTGTATACATGTACTATATCTTCTTTAGCCATTTGTCTGTCACACTGAGGTTGCTTCCACATCCTGGCTAAAGTAAATAGTACTGCAATGAACATCAGAGAGCCGGCATCTTTTAGAATTCTTGTTTTCTCAAAATATATGCCTAGGAGTGGAATTGGTGGATCATATGGTTTATGATCTTTAAAAAAAAAAAATAGCCTTTACTTTCTATAGCAGTTTTAGGTTTATGGCAAAACTGAGGAAACAGCACAAAGAATTCCTGTATACCCATCCCCCACCCACCCCACCCCACACACAACTTCCCTTGTTATCAACATCCTACACCAGAGTGGTATATTTGTACAATCGATAAACCTACACTGTCACATCATTATTACCCAAGTTTGTATCTTACATTAGAGTTCACTCTTGGTATTGCACATCTATGGGTTTGACAAATGCGTATGTCATGTGTCTTTGTCCATAATCATACTATCATGCAGAATAGTTTCACTGACCTAAAAATCCTCTGGGCTCTGCCTGTTTATCTCTCTTCCCACTCCATATTTAACTTTCAGGAACAACCAAGTAGTTTTCCAGGATTTGAATTATTTTGAAACTTTACCTTAATGGATAATTCAAAAAGTTTTATAATTTTAGCTTTTTTATTTAGGTTCTTCACTGATTTTACGTTTCTATATGATGTGAAATGGTGTCTGACTTCATCATTTTTCATACGTATATCTGGTTGTCTTAGCACCATTCGTATAAGAGACTATTCTTTCTCCATCAAATATGTTTGACATCCTTGTCAAAAATCAATTCATCATAGTATCAAGTTTTTTTTGGTATAGTTTTGATTATTCACCATGGAGTATGTTGTTAGCTGTGAGATTTTGTAAACTCCCTTAATAATCTTGTTTTATGAGATTTTTCACTGTCAATGAATATTAAATTTACCTATTTAAAAAAAATATTTTCAAAGAGACAGCTTAGCTTTATTAACCATTTCTTCTGTCATTTAGTCTCTTATTTTAGCCTTTTGTTGTTGTTATTTCTTTTATTTTACTAACTTTGGGCTTAATTTAATCTTCTCTTCAATTCCTTGAGGGTAAAGTTAAGTTGTTTGAGATCTTTCTTGTTTCTTTAATGTAGGCATTTACTACTATAAATTTACTCTTGAAACTGATTTTGCTGCATCCTACAAGTTTTGGTATGTTGTAGTCATCACCAATTCAATGGAAGTGAGCTTAAGCAAATTCCAGGAGATGGTGAGGGACATGGAAGCTTGTCATGCTATAGTCCATGGGGTTGCAAAGAGTTGGACATGACGACTGAACAGCAACAATATTTCCACTTTCATTTATCTCAAGATATTTTTTTATTTCTATTTTGATTTTTTTTATATTATTAATTCTTGAGTGGCATGGTGTTTAATTTTGACATATTGGGGGATTTTCCAATTTTTCTTTTTTTAATTGATTTTGTCATGTTTCAGGAAAGATTTATATGATTTAAAGCTCTTTAAATTGATTGACTTGGTTTGTATACTAATATAACATCGATCCTGGAAAATCTTCCAGGTGCACTTGAAAGGAATGTATATCCTACTGCTTTTGGACAGAATATTCTATACATGTCTGTTAAGCCCATCTGGTTAGCGTGTTGTTTAAGGTCAATGTGTCCTTTTTGATTTTCTGTCTGGAGGATTTATCCATTGATAAAAGTGGAGTGCTGAAGTTCTCTACTATTATTTTTTGCTATCTTTTTCTCTTTTAGGTCTGTTAATATGTGTTTTATATATTTAAGAACTTCTATGTTGGATGTATAAAAATTTACACATGTTATGTCCTATTATTGAATTGATCCTAATAGCATTACATAATAACTTTGTCTGTTATTTCAGCTTTTTTTTTTTTTTTTTGAATTTATTTCATCTAATCACTGGAGAAGGAAATGGCAACCCACTCCAGTATTTTTGCCTGGAAAATCACGGGGACAGAGGAGCGTGGCAGGCTACAGTTCATGGGGTTGCAAAGACTCAGCCACTACTGAAGCAAATTAGCACACATTTCATCTGATATAAGTATAGCACCCCGATTTTCCTTTGGTTTCTATTTGTATGTAATATTTATTTTCATCACTTCACTTGGAGTCTGTGTCTTTACATCTGAGGTGAGGCTCTTACAAGTAACATGTAGAAGGGACATGTATTTTTATCCAATCAGTCACTCTATGTCTATGAATAATTTAGTTCATTTACATTTAAATTAATTATTGATAGATATACGTATTGCCATTGCATTCATTTTTTCCAGTTATTTTATAATTTCTTTGTTCCTTTCTTTTCTCTTGCTCTCCTCCTTTGTGATTGAATGATTTTCTGTAGTAGTATACTTAGATTCTGTCTTTTTTTGTCTTTTGTGTAACTATCACAGGTTTTTGATTTGCAGTTACTGTAAGGCTTGAGTAAAACAAAATATGTTGATAGCAGTCTATTTTAAGGTGATAACTTAATTTCAAATGCATTCTATAGCTCTATACTTTTATTTCCCCACCACATTTTATAATTTTGATTTAACAATTTACATAATTTTATCTTATGCATCTATCAAAATATTTTAGTTACAGTTATTTTTATTACTTTTGCCTTTTAACCTTTCTACTAGCTTTAAAAGTAATTAACCCACCACCTTTACAGCTATAATATAGCTGAGTTGAAGATCTCCTGCAGTAGGAAATGGCAACCCACTCCAGTACTCTTGCCTGGAAAATTCCATTAACAGAGGATCCTGGCAGACTACAGTCCATGGCACTGCAAAGAGTCGGACACAACTGAGTGACTAAGTATGCATGCATGCATGCACTATACAATTACCTATCCCAGAAGGATTTTTACTTTCATATGTTTTCCTTTTACTAACTAGCATCTTCTCATTTCACCTTAAGAAATCTCATTTAACACTGATGATGAACTCCTTTAGCTTTTTCATGTCTTGTAAACTTTTTTTAATTTTTTTCTTCAAGTCTGAAGGGAAATTTTTCTGGGTTGAATATTTTTGGGTGGCAATGTTTTTTTTGTTTTTTGTTTTGTTTTGTTTTGTTTTCAGCACTTTGAGTATATCATGCTACCCCTTTCTAGTCTGCAAAGTTTCTGCTGAAAAACTGATAGCCTTATGGAGGTTCTCTTGTTTGTAACAAATTGCTTTATTCATGCTCCTTTTAAGATTCATTCCTTGTCTTTAACTTTAGACATTTTAATTATAATATGTCTTAGTGTGGGAGTCTTTGAGTATGTCTTATTTAAAACCCTCTGGGAATCCTGGATATGAATGCATGTTTTATTCTTAAGGATAGGAACATTTTTAGCCATTATTTCTTTGATTAAATTTTCTACCCCTTTTTTTCTCCCTTCACTTTCTGAAAACCCTATAATTTGAGTTTTAGTCTGCTTGATATTGTCCTATAAGTCCCCTAAGCTATCTTCACAATTTTTTTTTTTTTTTTTTTGCTGCTCTAATTGGATGAGTTCCACTGCTCTGTCCTTGAGTTCACTGAATCTTGCTCTCTCTTCATCTAGTTTGAACCCCTGTATTGTATTTTTCAGTTTGAGTATTGTGTTCTCAGTCCTGTGATTTCTATTTGGTCCATCCTTATATTCCTTTCTCTTTGTTAAAATTTTCACTCTGTTCTTTCATTGTTCTTCTGAACTCAGGGAGCATTATTTGAAGTCTTTATCAGGTAAATTACTTATTTTCATTTCATTAACTTTTTTCTGAGGTTTTATTTTAATTTTTTGTTTGAAAATAGTCCTTTTTTTCTTTATTTTCCTTGACTCTCTGTGTTGGTTTGTATGCATTAGATAAAGTAGCCACCTCTACCAGTCTTACAGTGTGAACTCACGTAGATGAACCTCGTCATTTAACTAGCTTCTAGCTCTTGATTGTCTTTCAAACCTTTGTGATTGTCTTATTAGTCTATTTTATTTGAAGCAACCCCCTATAGTTGATTGTGCGCCCACACCTGTCAGTGTCCCAAGGGGGCAGATCTCAGTCAGCACTTAGATTCAGGTTAAATGGAAGCCAGACTACCAGGCAATAACATTTAATGTATGCAAATATACCTCTTTCAGGGAAAACTGGGGGATGTGCATTTCTGTCTGTACCCTGTACACTGAGTCATAAAGTGACTACAGGTTAAGAACACTTTTTTTTTTTTTTAGAACACTTTTTTTGTTGCTATAAGGAATGTGCCTTCTGAATGGGAGCCACAAAAGCACTGCTAATTCAGGTTTCTCCAAACAGAATTCTTAGCTTGGCAGTTTTTGAACAATCTAAGTTGTAAACATAAACTGCTGATTGATATTTGGAATTCTTAGGCACATTTTACCCCTAGTTCCTTGTCAAAATATTATTTTCCATTGTTGTTCGTTTTTATTGGGAAATATATTGGGCTCAGTATTTTGATGAAACATAACTCTTGAATATCCCCATTTTATGTAAGAGGATTTCATTAGACGTTCCACCTGATGTAGGATCTAGTCTTTTTCATCTGTTCCCTTTGTCTCTATGAGTCTATGAAGGACAAAACTCAAGTCTACCTGGTAACTATATGCTTTGAATTGAAGGCCAACTGTTGAATTCAGCTTATTGTTCTGTCTTCCTTTGTTTCTTGCTCTGAACACTCCTTACTTAATCATCAAATGACTTGTATTTTAAGATTTTTAAAAATTAACTTTTCCATGTACTTTGAAGCTATTTTTAGAAGGGGAATCGTATTTTTCTAGGAAAAAAATGTATTACACCTAAAAATAATTTTTTTCTTAATTCTCAGAAAAATCATATATTGTGGGACAATGGTGTTAGTTATTAATAGTTCCGTTTTCAAATCAGGAAACTTAAACTCATAGAGTTTAAGTAATACCATTGCAATTTGTTTAGTAAGTTGTGGAACTACAATTGGAACACAAGTCTGTTTGATAGAAAAGCCTGTGTTCTTTCTAACACCAATCTGGGTTTGGATATTGTCTAAGTTAACTTACTGTATAATTTGCAAACTTTCTTATCTATATTACTGGGACAATATTGGGCAAAGTTGTTTAATGCTTAAAAGAGATAATATATCCCTGACTATATGCACTAATATAGTGAATGATTCACCGGAGAAGTGTCACTGAGTAGTTTCTATAAATAATAGTTATAAAAGTATATTATACATGTTTAACATCTATGTGTATATTCATTTGGAATTTGATAATTGTGCCATTGGTTGACAAGTGTTTGTTGAGTTAATGCATGAAAATAGAATGATGAATGACTTAACCTACAAAATGACTTACAACAGTAGCTATCTCTATTAAACATAGCAGTCATGATTCTGCCTTCACTATCTCCATGTTCATCAGGCATTTAGAAAATCTATTTTAACCCAGAGGCATAGTGTTGAATGTTTTTATTCCTGAAACAGGTTAAAACCATTTTCCAAGCATTTGTGTTGTACTCAGAAAAAGTCTTAGTCCAGTGGTCTGAGCCATCAAACATTGATGGTGGAAGTCTGATCTTGACATTGGCTCCCAGTGCTGCTGCAAGCCAGTCACTTAACCTTGGGTTTCAAGTTTTTCATCTGTAAAATTGGGATAAAAACACTTACCTGCCCCTCTGGAAAATGTGAAGATTTCTGAAGCTAAATGCATTGGAAAGTGTTTTGAATGTGAATATGACACCCGAAATAGCAAAAATAAATCCTTTCTTTTCCTCTCTATTCCCACTGGCACTCCCTTTCTCAGTTAAGGAATGAAGTTTTATAGAATGTGTGGTATTCAAAGGCCAAAAAGCAGGTCTCTCAAGAAAACTTCATGGTTAATCACACTGGCAGTCCACTGCCAATTAAGCAGAAAGTTAAGGTGATGTTTTGGATGAAGGAGACCTACCCTCTTTATATAGGGTTTCCTGAGATCTGCCTGCTTAGAGCTATCCTAATAATATTTAATTTTAGCAGGATGTTCAGAATTTTCCCTTAGAGATATGTTTGACCTGGAAAAATATCAGTGCATTTTGGAAGTTTGAAAAACTACCATCATAATAAATCTGCTGAAATGGAAGTTTATCTCCAAAGTCTTTGTGAGGAAAAAGTAAAATAAAAAAAAACCTGGGTTTGTATGGCTCAATCTGCTTATGGCCATTTGTCATTCCTTAAAACAAGTCCTATGGACATGGCCTCTTTCTTACATGCTGAGTGATGACAATTCTTCTGAGTGTCTCACTCTGATCTAGATAGTGAGGCCACTCTGACTAGTTCTCCCATGAACCCATGAACACTGAGTAGAATGCCAGTAGAAGCCAAATAAATGTAAGCCTTTATTCAGTTAATTGCTAGTTGGTTTCTCCTCCCATCTTCTATCTGTCCTTTTACTATTTAGGGAAATATAATTTTTGACTGGGAATTATCAGCAGATGCCCAAGTTTGTAGCATTCAACTCCAGTGTGCTTACATTTCCTTCTTGTCATGACCATCTCTTTGTGTTTTTTTTTTTTATTTTATTTTTAAACTTTACATAATTGTATTAGTTTTGCCAAATATCAAAATGAATCCATCACAGGTATACATGTGTTCCCCATCCTGAACCCTCCTCCCTCCTCCCTCCCCATACCATCCCTCTGGGTCGTCCCAGTGCACTAGCCCCAAGCATCCAGTATTGTGCATTGAACCTGGACTGGCATCTCGTTTCATACATGATATTTTACATGTTTCAATGCCATTCTCCCAAATCTTCCCACCCTCTCCCTCTCCCACAGAGTCCGTAAGACTGTTCCATACATCAATGTCTCTTTTGCTGTCTCGTACACAGGGTTATTGTTATCATCTTTCTAAATTCCATATATATGCATTAGTATACTGTATTGGTGTTTTTCCTTCTGGCTTACTTCACTCTGTATAATAGGCTCCAGTTTCATCCACCTCATTAGAACGGATTCAAATGTATTCTTTTTAATGGCTGAGTAATACTCCATTGTATATATGTACCACAGCTTTCTTATCCATTCATCTGCTGATGGACATCTAGGTTGTTTCCATGTCCTGGCTATTATAAACAGTGCTGCGATGAACATTGGGGTACAGGTGTCTCTTTCCCTTCTGGTTTCCTCAGTGTGTATGCCCAGCAGTGGGATTGCTGTCTTTGTGTTTTTATAGGAAAGTTCAGTCTGGGTCCACATTTTGGTTTGGCTCTGCAATGGCTTGTTTTGACATAAGTTTTCTCCCTTTACAATTTTATAATCACCCTATAAGGTTTGTAGTCCTTTTAGAAATGAAGACCCTGAGTTCAGAGGGCTAAAGGAATTAGTCCAGAGTTACACAGTTAATCACAGCTGAAATTGGGATTGGAATTAAGGTCACCTTTTGCCAAGGTACATGTTCTTTGGATTATGCACTCTTTCTTTGAGTTGCACGTCACCATCTGGCTTATCAGCAAGACTGAAGGCTGGCACACAATTAAAATTGGAGTGTAAACATTATTTATTCATTTGCCATTGAAGGCTATGTTGATGACTTTGACCTGATGAGAAAAAGCATTACGGCGGCACCAATTAGGGGAATTGACATAGAAAATGAAGAAACACTTTCTTTCTGTATGTTTCTACACATTTATTCCTCATTCTAATATAACTTGCAAAATTATTTTATAGATGTTTGTTTCTAAGGAAATTTACAACTTGAGTGTTCTATGCTCCACTTTATTATAAAGGAGCCAGCCAAGTAATTTCATTCTAATTTCCATGTAAATTCCAAGTGTGCTATACAACTTGTTATGATTTTAAAAAATACTTATATATTTGATTTTACATTGATTGTTACCTTGTGATACTCAATGTTTCTACTGCAGTAAAATAATGTAATTGTGTTGTAAAACTGTCTTCCTGGGTGAAACTAATTTTTTTTTTCTTTTTTTACATTCTACCATATAAAGTACATCATTTCAGATATATGTATTTTTATATCTGTTTAATGAGGGGAAATCTCCTATGAGTTGACTTATAAATGCATCTTTGAAAAATGGATATTTTCATAAAAACTTATAAATAAGGTTTTGGGAGGAGGGTAGACTAATCCAGTCAGTCTGACGTGCTAAGGCATTCTGCATATCTTAGAACCAAACTCCTTGATTGTTGGAATTATTGTAGTATCCCATATGAGCGCAGGAGCTCAGACAAATGCATGCAAATTTGAAGATAGCATGAGTCAGGAACAAAAGCAATTGCAACCAAAATGGTGGTAGGGACATTGTGTCTAATTTTCTCTCACTTCAGCATTTTGTTTGTGTCTTCAAACGAATGACAAACACTATGTGTCAGAAACTAACAATAGCAATCATACAAAAATAAAAAACATTGAAGACATATTACATTCATAAATGAGAGATTTAGTAAACCCGAGTCAACGAATCAACTAAGGATGGTGGTAAATACACTGATTGTCATCTGGGGATTTTCTCTTTCACATGGTTCTGCATGTGAATAGGAATAGTTTCAAAACTCATCTTCACTGAACCTAGTGTGATCACCAAACATTTATTTTCAGAATTGGAAGCAAGACCTACAAAACCCATATCAGGCACCACAGCTCGGGTTGATCTTTTCTCTGGTGACCTTCATCCAAGTAGTGAATGGATTCAATTTGTGTCAGCACCCACTTTATCATGGGCACAAAAATGTAAACACTAAAAAGCCAAAGCCAGATTTCCAGTTACTATCAGCTCATATTTTGTCATTTGAGAAAGGTTGTAAAGATACTGTTTTTAGTTTTCATCCTGACTTAGGGAAGTATCCTCTTGCAGGGTTCTATGGTTCTGCATTAGCCATTCTGGAAAATGTATAAACATGTTTACTTTTAGGTTCTATGAAGGAAGGGAGACAGTGGTGTGTCCTATAATCAAACTGACCAGGTGGTTATGCAAGATTGAATTATGTAAATAAATACTTTTGTTTGTGGTGTTTCATTTTTTAAAATTGTTTAAGTTTCATTCAACATATATGTAAACAGAATTGGCCTGCTCTTTAGCCACACTAGAACTTGAGACAAGGAGAAAGTGGAAGTACTAGAAAATATTTACAAAAGAAATGGTAAAAGCTGAATACTGAAATGTATCAGGAGCTTTTCATAAGATACCATATGCATCTTCAGTGCCACTCCCTCAAATTATTATTTTCATTTTACAGTACAGTCACGACCCAGATAATCACGATGGTGTAATCACTCACCTAGAGCCAGACATCCTGGAATGTGAAGTCAAGTGGGCCTTAGAAAGCATCACTAAAAACAAAGCTAGTGGAGGTGATGGAATTCCACTTGTGCTATTCAAATCCTGAAAGATGATACTGTGAAAGTGCTGCACTTAATACGCCAGCAAATTTGGAAAACTCAGGAGTGGCCACAGGACTGGAAAAGGTCAGTTTTCATTCCAATCCCAAAGAAAGGCAATACCAAAAAATGCTCAAACTACAGTACAATTGCACTCATCTCACACGCTAGTAAAGTAATGCTGAAAATTCTGCAACCCAGGCTTCAGCAATATGTGAACCGTGAACTTCCAGATGTTCAAGCTGGTTTTAGAAAAGGCAGAGGAACCAGAGATCAAATTGCCAACATCCGCTGGCTCATCGAAAAAAAAGCAAGAGAGTTCCAGAAAAACATCTATTTCTGCTTTATTGACTATGCCAAAGCCTTTGACTGTGTAGATTACAAAAACCTGTGGAAAATTCTGAAAGAAATGGGAATACCAGACCACCTGACCTGCCTCTTGAGAAATCTGTATGCAGGTCAGGAAGCAACAGTTAGAACTGGACATGGAACAACATACTGGTTCCAAATAGGAAAAGGAGTACGTCAAGGCTGTATATTGTCACCCTGCTTGTTTAACTTATATGCAGAGTACATCATGAGAAACTCTGGGCTGGAGGAGGCACAAGCTGGAATCAAGATTGCTAGGAGAAATGTCAATAACCTCAGATATGCAGATGACACCACTCTTATGGCAGAAAGTGAAGAGGAACTCAAAAGCCTCTTGATGAAAGTGAAAGAGGAGAGTGAGAAAGTTAGCTTAAAGCTCAACATTCAGAAAACTAAGATTATGGCATCTGGTCCCATCACTTCATGGCAAATAGATGGGCAAACAGTGGAAACAGTGTCAGACTTTGCTTTTTGGGGCTCCAAAATCACTGCAGATGGTGATTGCAGCCATGAAATTAAAAGACGCTTACTCCTTGGAAGGAAAGTTGTGACTAATCTAGATAGCTTATTAAAAAGCAGAGACATTACTTTGCCAAAAAAGACTCATCTAGTCAGGGCTATGGTTTTTCCAGTGGTCAAGTATGGATGTGAGTGTTGGATTGTGAAGAAAGCTAAGTGTTGAAGAATTGATGTTTTTGAACTGTGGTATTGGAGAAGATTCTTGAGAGTCCCTTGGACTACAAGGAGATCCATCCAGTCCATTCTAACGGAGAGCAGTCCTGGGTGTTCATTGGAAGGACCAATGCTAAAGCTGAAACTCCCATACTTTGGCCACCTCATGCGAAGAGTTGACTCATTGGAAAAGACTCTGATGCTGGGGGGAAATGGGGGCAGGAGGAAAAGGGGATGACAGAGGATGAGATGGCTGGATCGCATCACCAACTCGATGATTCATGTGCTGTGCTGTGCTTAGTCACATTCAGCTCTTTGCGACTCTGTGGACTGTATTGTGCCAGGCTCCCCTGTCCATGGGGAGTTTCTAGGCAAGAATACTTGAGAGGGTTGCCATGCCCTCCTCCAGGGAATCTTCCCAACCCAGGAATTGAACCCAGGTCTCCCACATTGTGGGCAGATTCTTTACTGTCTGAGCCACCAGAGAAGCCCAAGAACACTGGAGTGGGTAGCCTATCTCTTCCTCTGGGGAACTTCCCAACCCAGGAATCTAACTGCAATCTCCTGCATTGCAGGTGGATTCTTTACCAGCTGAGCTACCAGGGAAGCCCCAAATCATGTATAATTACCATTTATCTTTAAAATTAATGGATCATTTTGATCATGCTGACAATTCCTGAGTATTTATCAAGAGGAGAGCTATGAAACTCCTATACCTTGGCATACATGCCAATAGACTGTACGCTTTTTGCTTGTAATTCAGAAATTGTTGGGAGACCAACAGAGTTACTGGGTTGGGCCCAGAAGGAATAGTGACTCACACTTAATATTTGGACATAAAACCTGAAGGGGGTTGAAAAAAAGTCTATTTCATGTTGTACTATTTCTGGACTTTTTAACTTAAAAATTTACTGAATTTATTATAAGATGTTCACTACAAAGATATTGCTAAACAAATTACTAATGTAAAATATCACAGAAGTCATATGTTTTAATACAGTTTGAGACAGCAATTGTACATATTCTGGTAAGAATTTTGGATAAGTGGAGAGTAGTATTTATTAATCATATAAAGTTATAATTATTTCAAAACTTGTAAGTACTTTTTCTTAACAACTGCAAAGATATAGAATTCTTTCAGTGACAGTCAGCCTGACAGCATGCAGCTGAACCTTTGGCAGCAGATGTGTTCATGCTCAGTAGCTCAGTCGTGTCTGACTCTTTGTGACCCCATGGACTGTAGCCTACCAGGCTCCTCTGCCCATGGGATTTTCCAAGCAAGATTATTGGAATGAGTTGCCAGTTCCTATTCTAGGGGATCTTCTTGACCCAGGGATAAAACCCAGGTTTCCTGTCTCCTGCATTGGCAGGAGGAGACAGTCAAATTCTGGAAATACTACCTACTAGCTTTGTGGCATAGGGTTATTTGAACATCTCTCTGGTTAACAGATATGATCAAGAGATTTATTTGTAAAGAATCAATGCAATGTCCATCAATTAGACAATTTTGTTTTAAAAAATAAAATCTAGGTATGTAATCTGAAAAACAGATTAATAGCATTTGTTAATCAAGAGCCCTGTAAATAAACCAAACATTTAAAATCATCTATTATAGAATATGACCCATGGTAAACTCTCAATAAACATTAATTTTTCTTCTTTATGTCATTAATTCTTACATATTTAAGCCAAGTCTGGTCAGTGGTAAAGAATCTGCCTGCCAGTGCAGGATACGCAGCTTTGATCACTGGGTTGGCAAGATCCGCTGGAGAAGGAAACGACAATCAACTCCAGTATTCTTGCCGGGGGAATCCCACAGACAGAGGAGCTTGGAGGGCTACAGTCCATGGAGTCTCAAAGAGTCAAACACAACTTAGTGACTAAACAACAACGACATGTCACTGGTAAATATTTTGGACATATATCTTTAATCTGCTTACAGTAAGCTCAGTTCAGTTCAGTTCAGTCGCTCAGTCATGTCTGACTCTTTGTGACCCCATGAATCGTAGCACGCCAGGCCTCCAAGTCCATCACCAATTCCCGGAGTTTACCCAAACTCACGTCCATCGAGCTGGTGATGCCATCCAGCCATCTCATCCTCTGTCGTCCCCTTCTCTTCCTGCCCCCAGTCTCTCTCAGCATGAGAGTCTTTTCCAATGAGTCAACTCTTTGCATGAGGTGACCAAAGTATTGGAGTTTCAGCTTCAGCATCAGTCCTTCCAATGAACACCCAGGACTGATCTCCTTTAGGATGGACTGGTTGGATCTCCTTGCAGTCCAAGGGACTTACAAGAGTCTTCTCCAAAACCACAGTTCAAAAGCATCAATTCTTCTGCGCTCTTCTTCACAGTCCAACTCTCACATCTGTACATGACCACTGGAAAAACCATAGCCTTGAGAGACGGACCTTTGTTGGCAAAGTAATATCTCTGCTTTTGAATATGCTATCTAGGTTGGTGATAACTTTCCTTCCAAGGAGTAAGAGTCTTTTAATTTTATGGCTGCAATCACTATCTGCAGTGATTTTGGAGCCCAAAAAAATAAAGTCTGACGCTGTTTCCACTCTTCCCCATCTATTTCCCATGAAGTGATGAGACCAGATGCCATGATCTTAGTTTTCTGAACGTTGAGCTTTAAGCCAACTTTTTCACTCTCCACTTTCACTTTCATCAAGAGGCTTTTTAGTTCCTCTTCACTTTCTGCCATAAGGGTAGCATCATCAGCATATCTGAGGTTATTGATATTTCCCCTGGCAATCTTGATTCCAGCTTGTGCTTCATCCAGCCCAGCGTTTCTCATGATGTACTCTGCATAGAAGTTAAATAAGCAGGGTGACAATACACAGCCTTGACGTACTCCTTTTCCTATTTGGAACCAGTCTGTTGTTCCATATCCAGTTCTAACAGTTGCTTCCTGACCTGCATATAGATTTCTCAGGAGGCAGGTCAGGTGGTCTGGTATTCCCATTTCTTGAAGAATTTTCCACAGTTTATTGTGATCCACACAAACAAAGGCTTTGGCATAGTCAATAAAAGCAGAAATAAATGTTTTTCTGGAACTCTCTTGCTTTTTTGATAATCCAGCAGATGTTGGCAATTTGACCTCTGGTTACTCTGCATTTTCTAAAACCAGCTTGAACATCTGGAAGTTCACAGTTCATGTATTGCTGAAACCTGGCTTGGAAAATTTTGAGCATTACGTTACTAGAGTGTGAGATGAGTGCAATTGTGCGGTAGTTTGAGCATTCAAGCTACTCCACAGCCAAGGTCAGGGGCAGCAGCCGAGAGGAGCAACCCCACGTCCAAGGAGCAGAGGCTGCATGGGTGCAGGGGAACCAACAGGAGCTACTCCACGTTTAAGGTCAGGAGGGGCAACTCGTCCAACGTAAGGAGCAGCCACTGCACTTTGGTGGAGCAGCCGTGAAAAGATACCCCATGTCCAAAGTAAGAGAAACCCAAGGAAGATGGTAGGTGTTGCGAGAGGGCATCAGAGGGCAGGCACACTGAAACCATACTCACAGAAAACTAGCCAATTTGATCACACTAGGACCACAGCCTTGTCTAACTCAATGAAACTAAGCCATGCCATGTGGGGCCACCCAAGACAGAAGGGTCATGGTGGAGAGATCTGATAGAATGTGGTCCATTAGAGAAGGGAATGGCAAAGCACTTCAGTATTCTTGCCTTGAGAACCCCATGAAGAGTATGAAAAGGCAAAATGATAGGATACTGAAAGAGGAACTCTCCAGGTCAGTAGGTGCCCAATATGCTACTGGAGATCAGTGGAGAAATAACTCCAGAAAGAATGAAGGGATGGAGCCAAAGCAAAAACAATACCCAGTTGTGGAAGTGACTGGTGATAGAAGCAAGGTCCATTGCTGTAATGTGCAATATTGCCAAAAAAAAAAAAAAAAGAGAGCAATATTGCATAGGAACCTGGAATGTCAGGTCCATGAATCAAGGCAAATTGGAAGTGGTCAAACAGGAGATGCCAAGAGTGAACATTGACATTCTAGGAATCAGCAAACTGAAATGAACTGGAATGGGTGAACTTAACTCAGATGACCATTGTATCTACTACTATGGACAGGAATCCCTTAGAAGAAATGGAGTAGCCATCATGGTCAACCATGATGCAATCTCAAAAATGACAGAATGATCTCTGTTCATTTTCAAGGCAAACCACTCAATATCACGCTAATCCAAGCCTATGCCCCAACCAGTAACGCTGAAGAAGCTGAAGTTGAACAGTTCTCTGAAGACCTACAAGACCTTTTAGAACTAACACCCCAAAAAGATGTCCTTTTCATTATAGGGGACTGGAATGCAAAAGTAGGAAGTCAAGAAACACCTGGAGTAACAGGCAAATTTGGCCTTGGAGTACAGTAAGTTAGGTATAGAATTAACTCAAATCAACAAAGAAATATTCTGTTTCCTTTACGGATGTTACTTTTTACAATAAAAGTGTCCAGCTGAGAGAGTTTGCATTGGTCCTTTACAAGTAAATCTCTTTATCTTGTCTGTTTTCTAGGATTCAAAGTGAATTTTAATTTCTTTAACTCTTCAAATTCAAAGCGAATTTGAATTCCTTTAACTCTTGTCATAGTTCTCCATAATAACTGTTCTAACAAATCCTAAACCATCAGATAAAAGACTAGACCTTTCATCAGACACCCAAGAACTTACTGAAAGAATGTTGCACATTTAAGTAACATTTGCCCCTTCTCCTTGCTATCTCAAAACATCAAACATCTGCGGACTTTACAGATGTGTCATATAACCTTTTTCTCATTCATGCAAAAGACCTTTAAAATTAATAGCAGGCTCTATACTCATTATTATAATGACATTTTATTGTACAATTTATTCTCTTTTATTTTTGCTATTAGAGAAATTTTTAAAAATCTACCTACGTACTGATCATTATCTGAAAAAAAAAAAAAGTCTATGAATCAGCTTTTATTTATCTCAACTTAAGAGCCAAATCATACCACAGAAACAATTACTTGTAAGAAAACACAATTTAAAACAAGTATTAGCTCATTGTAACTGCGGGGGAGGAGGCCACCAAATAAACGTTATACTTCAATCAAAATTTCTTCAAGCATTAGGAATTTCTTGACAATAAAGAAGAGTACAAGAAAGGCAAATGTTGAATACTTTATCTATTATTTTCCTCTTTGAGTGAAAAGCAGGAAGAGTGACATAGAAAAGAGTTGCCTATAGCTAACATGTTGGGGATAATCCAAGCATTTCAGATCACAATATAGTGTGGGGAATATTGCTTCTAATTATGGATTAGATTGAATGCTTCTGACAAATGACACCATTTAAATAAAGAATATCTATCTTATCAGCTAGGTTGGTTGATTTTTTTTTTAAGTGAGTGAAGATGGCTTTATTGCTTGCATATATATATATATATATATATATATATATATTTAACAGTTTTTTTTTTGTAATATATTTGCTTTGGACTTCCCTGGTGGTTCAGAGATAAAGAATCTGTCTGCCAGGTGTTCAATCCCTGGGTTGGGAATACATCCCCTGGTGAAGAAAATGTCAAGCCGCTCCTGCATTCTTGCCTGGAAAATCCCATGGACAGGGGAACCTGGCAGGCTACGGTCCATGGGCTTGCAAGAGTTAGACCCAACTTAGTGACTAAACAGCAGCAGCAGCTAGTTGTTTTACAGTGTTGTGTTAGTTTCTACTGGACAAGAAACTGAATCAGATATATGTCTACCTATACCCCACCCCACTCTTGCTTTTGAATTTCCTCCCTGTTTACATCATCACAGAGACAGAGAGAAGTTTTTGGTCAGTCTCTCCAGGGTCCCCATCTCACTCACAGTCTATGCCTCTCTTGGTTGCTTCTTTGACCTACTCAATGAAAAACAAGCTGCTTTCAAATGAATGGATCTAATACTATTATGCTTTCACATGAATGAGGTCTTCATATATCTGTTTCAAATCTTAATTCCCTCAGTCTATATCTCAACACATCTTCCAGAGATGAACGATTTATTAAATTACAAGTCTTGAGTCTCCGCATTGTAGACCAAAGAGGCTCCACATGGGTCCTGGAATAAAATACATGTTTCTCAGTCTGACCTGAAGAGTCCTCAGGACCTTTGTGTGGCCAAATCCCCTAGACTTCTAGCTCACTCACTACTTTATGCAGAGTTTCTTGAATTCATTTTATTTATTTATTTATTTTAGCTTTGAGCCTTTGCTTGGGCTGCTTCATCCCTCTAGAATGGGATTTTACCCCTTCTTCAGCTGACTGAAATTCAGGTATTGCCTCCTCCAGGAAAACTTCAGGCAGGCTCACTATTTTAAGTACACAGCCTCTCCAGATCTCCCATGATAAATAACAAGTTGTATAAAAATGTATTCCTTATTTTTGTTTGTTTTTTCCCCAACAATTTTAAAGGAACTTTTTAATCCAGGATATGACATATGGCTTGGAGTAGAGAAGGGATAGTTTAAAAATGTATTCTACTGAGCTCCAAAGTATTTCTTTGCTTGTGTGTATTGCATTCCTTCCTCTCCCTCTGCCTCTTCCTTTCTCTCTCTCTCTCTCTCTCACACATGCACTTCTTTCTCATGCTATCACTGTGAACACAAGCTCGGAGTTATGTAAACAAAATCATTGTTGTTTTCCAACTGAACCTGGAAGCACTGACATGGAATGACATTTTTCTCTACATCCCATATTTTTTTATTTGCAATCTTTACACTTTATGCCCCAATAACACTATATAGTCACAACCAACTCTCTCCACATCCCTAAGACATCAATCTTGTCAAATCTAATTGAATCAAACCACAAGCAGTTATAAATGGAGTGCAGCTTGACAAATAATAAGGGGGAAAAAATGAAAGAGAAAAGAGGCATGCTTCAAACTGATATTTTTTCTTTTAGATATTCTCTTATGGAAATATTCTGTAATTTCCTAAAAATTTCTCCTCATTTTTTCCAGATTCTTTGCTAGTCAGAATTTTGCTCTTTATTTAGAAATACTTCTCTATTTTCAACACTGATTTTGTTCAAGTTAAATATTTCCCAGAGTAGAAACTGAACATGCTGTTTTGTGATATAACATTGTCTACATTTTCACAGGAGGCTAGCCTTGGGTGGTAGTTTGTGATTTACTATAGCACTAATGCAGTCAGGGAATGAACACATCACAATATGCAATTTAACTTGTGGACCCACAACTAGGCTCTATTAGACTGAGAATTTTTGCAGTTTGTAATGTCACAAAATATCTCTACAAAGTTATGCAGTGGCTCCCATGTCACCTGCTTAGCCAAGGACCGTCTGCTGTAATGTTTAGCAACAGATTTTGACTGCATTACACAATCCATGGAAAATCTTTCTGTTCAAAGCCCCTTCTAACACTAGCTTGCTTCAGTCATGTGAATTAATTTCACTGAAACAGTCCCCCTTCTCAGGGCAGTGGTTACTCATAGAATAATGGGGGGGGGGATAAAAGGAAGCATCATGGGGGGGGGCTTCCAAAATTATTCTTCTTCTTTTTCTTGATATGAATGCTGATCATAGTGCTGGTGGTTGTAACGATATTCATTTGAAGGAAGCTCAACAAAATCTGCACTTATTTTTTTCAGTAATTAGGGTATGCTTAGGAAAAAAAGATAGTTTACAAGATACATTCTTAAAGAATCAAGTACACTTTAACCAGGGTAAGGCATTTTATCTAGGAATGGTAATATTTTGTCATATAGGCCAGTAAATCAAGTGGACTTTGCATATGATCTAGCAATCTTACTCTTGAACATATATTTGAATAAAACTTTAATTTTAAAAGATACTTGTATCCCAAAATTCATTGGAGGACTACTTACAATAGGCAGGACTTGGATCAACCTAAATGTACATTGATAAAGGAATAGATAAAGAAGATGTGGTACATATGGACAATGGAATATTATTCAGCCATAAAAAGGATGAAATAATGTCCTTTGCAGCCCCATTGATGAAGCAAGAGATTGTCATGCTAAGTGAAATGTCAGAAAAAGAAAACTAAATATCACATGATATGACTCATGTATTCAGAATCTGAAATATACAAATGAACTTATCTATGAAATAGAAACACACTTACCACATAGAGAACAGACTTGTGATTGACAAGGGGTAGGAAGGTTGGAAAGAGATGGATTAAAAATTTGGGATTAGCAGATGCAAACTATTATACACCGAATGGATAAATAATAAGGTTGTACTGCATAACACAGGAAATTATATTCAATATCCTATGATAAATCATAATGCAAAAGAATGTGAAAATGAATAAGCAAATTATATATCAGTTCGGTTCAGTTCAGTCACTCAGTTGTGTCCGACTCTGCGATCCCGTGAATCGTAGCACACCAGGCCTCCCTGTCCATCACCAACTCCCAGAGTTTACCCAAACTCATGTGCATCGAGTGAGTGATGCCATCCGGCCATCTCAGCCTCTGTCGTCCCCTCCCCTTCTCCTCCTGCCCCCGATCCCTCCCAGCATCAGAGTCTTTTCCAGTGAGTCAACACTTCACATGAGGTAACCAAAGTATTGGAGTTTCAGCTTTAGCATCAGTGCTTCCAATGAACACCCAGGACTGATCTCCTTTAGAATGGGCTGGTTGGATCTCTTTGCAGTCCAAGGGACTCTCAAGAGTCTTCTCCAACACCGCAGTTCAAAAGCATCAGTTCTTCGGTGCTCAGCCTTCTTCACAGTCCAACTCTCACATCCATACATGACCACAGGAAAAACCATAGCCTTGACTAGACGGACTTTTGTTGGCAAAGTAATGTCTCTGCTTTTCAATATGCTGTCTAGGTGGGTCATACCTTTCCTTCCAAGGAGTAAGCGTCTTTTAATTTCATGGCTGCAATCATCATCTGCAGTGATTTTGGAGCCCAAAAAATAAAGTCTGACACTGTTTCCACTGTTTCCCCATCTATTTCCTATAAAGTGATGGGTCCAGATGCCATGATCTTCGTTTTCTGAATGTTGAGCTTTAAGCCAACTTTTTCACTTTCCTCTTTCACCTTCATCAAGAGGCTCTTTAGTTCTTCTTCACTTTCTGCCATAAGGGTGGTGTCATCTGCATATCTGAGGTTATTTATATTTCTCCCAGCAATCTTGATTCCAGCTTGTGCTTCTTCCAGCTCAATGAACGTTTCTCATGATGTACTGCGCAAATAAGTTAAATGTGCAGGGTGACAGTGTACAGCCTGATGTACTCCTTTTCCTATTTGGAACCAGTCTGTTGTTCCATGTCCAGTTCTAACTGTTGCTTCCTGACCTGCATATAGGTTTCTCAAGAGGCTGGTCAGGTGGTCTGGTATTCCCATTTCTTTCAGAAGTTTCCACAGTTTATTGTGATCCACACAGTCAAAGGCTTTGGCATAGTCAATAAGCCAGAAATAGATGTTTGTGTTTTTTTTTTTTTTTCCTGGAATCTCTTGCTTTTTTGATGATCCAGTGGATGTTGGCAATTTGATCTCTGGTTCCTCTGCCTTTTCTAAAACCAGCTTGAACATCAGGAAGTTCACAGTTCACATATTGCTGAAGACTGGCTTGGAGAATTTTGAGCATTACTTTAGTAGAGTGTGAGATGAGTGCAATTGTGTGGTAGTTTGAGCATTCTTTGGCATTGCCTTTCTTTGGATTGGAATGAAAATTGACCTTTTCCAGTCCTGTGGCCACTGCTGAGTTTTCCAAATTTGCTGGCATATTTAGTGCAGCACTTTCACAGCATCATCTTTCAGGATTTGAAATAGTTCAAGTGGAATTCCATAACCTGCACTAGCTTTGTTCATAGTGATGCGTCCTAAGGCCCACTTGACTTCACATTCCAGGATGTCTGGCTCTAGGTGAGTGATCACACCATCGTGATCATCTGGAACATGATCTTTTTTTGCACAGTTCTTCTGTGTATTCTTGCCACCTCTTCTTAATATCTTCTGCTTCTGTTAGGTCCATACCATTTCTGTCCTTTATTGAGCCCATCTTCACATTTAATGTTCCCTTGGTATCTCTAGTTTTCTTGAAGAGATCTTTAGTCTTTCCCATTCTGTTGTTTTCCTCTATTTCTTTGCACTGATCACTAAGGAAGGCTTTCTTATGTCTCCTTGGTATTCTTTGGAACTCTGCATTCAAATGGGAATATCTTTCCTTTTCTCCTTTGCTCTTCACAGCTATTTGTAAGGCCTCCTCAGACAGCCATTTTGCTTTTTTGCATTTCTTCTCCATGGGGATAGTTTGATCCCTGTCTCCTGTACAATGTCACAGTACTCCATTCATAGTTCATATATATATATATATATATATATATATATATATATACACATATATATACATATATATAATTCACTTTTCTGTGCAGAAGAATTTAATACAACATTATGTCAACTATGTGTCAGTGAAATATATTTAAAAAAAAAAAAAAAGAGTGGGCTTTGATTCTGATAGAGTGCAATGAGAGTTCCATGTCTACTCCTTTCTCTGTGTGTGTTCCTTCCTCCTTTTCTGTTTCCCACCTGCTAAATGGAAATTATACTGCCTCTTTAATAGGGTAATTGAGAGAACTGAATCGAATAAATAATAGAAAACCACTTAGTACAAAAAAAAAATCAGTGTATGCTGGCCATTGTTATTAATAGCAGCAATACAGCAGCTGAATTATAACTGGATAAAGAAAGATGAGAGGCTTTTCTAGGGTGGCTGAGGTGTAGTTGCATCAGCAATATTAAGCTTTGTTAGGAGGAAGGAAGACAGGACACACAAGTGAAATATATGTGCTGTGCAGGAAGGAGCAGTGCAAAGCATAGAGATACCAGAAAACGCAGAGTTCCCACCAAGACTGCTCTTGTGTGAAGGAGGTTTCAGATCTTGGCTCCTTGTGGCATGCGTGTCCATGAAAGAAGTCTGTCAACCATCCTCAGGGTATGCCTTCATTTTCCCTTTAGTATTATGTTGATGAAAAAGTAATTACAGTTTCAGACTGTGAATTTTAAATCATTATAACTAGGCTCAAATGCATCTTTATTAGTCAAAATAGGAAGCATTACAACCAACACAGTTTTACCAAACTTATGAGAAATAAGTTTGTTTATTCCTGTAGCATAAAAATCTATGCTGCAGGATTTGATGAACGCTTGGAAAGCATTTTCTGCCTCCTACTATTTGTGGAAGAATTTTCCCTGAAAAAAGTTGCCGATGTGCTTGAACAAATAATAGTTTGTTTGGCAAGAGGTCAGCTAAGTATGGCAGATGAGGCAAAACCTCGTAGGCCAATTTGTTCAACTTTTGAAGATTTGGTTGTGTGACTCACTATTAGGCATTGTCCTGGAGAAGAGTTGGACCCATTCGGTTAACCCATGCTGGCTGCAGATGTTGCAGTTTTTGATGCATCTCATTGATTTGCTGAATATACTTCTCAGATGTAATGGTTTCACCAGGATTCAGAAAGCTATAGTGGGTCAAATCAGCAGCAGACCATCGAACAGTGACTATGACCTTTCTTTGGTGCAAGTTTGGCTTTGGGAAGTGTTTTGAAGCTTCTTGCTCCAACCACTGAGCTGGTCATCTCCAGTTGTCCTATAAAATCCACTTTTCATGGCATGTCACAGTCTGATAGAGAAATGGTTCATTGTTGTATATAATAAAAGAAGATGACACTTCAAAATAATGATTTTTTACAATGGTCAGCTCATGAGGCACTGACTTATTGAGCTTTTTCACCTTTCCAATTTGCTTCAAATGCTGAATGACCATAAGATGGTTGAAGTAGAGTTCTTTGGCAACTCCTTGTGTAGTTGTGAGAGGATCAGCTTTGATGATTGCTCTCTACTGGTTGTTGTCAACTTTCATTGGCCGATTACTATGCTCCTCAAATTCAAATCTCTTGTCTCCTCTGCAAAACTTCTTAAACCACTGCTGCACTATATGTTAATTAGCAATTCCTGGGCCAAATGCATTGTTGATGTTGCAAGCTGTCTCTGCTGCTTTACAGTCCATGTTGAACTTGAATAAAAAAAAAAAAAATCACTCGAATTTGCCTTCCGTCTTAATATCATTTCCATAGTCTAGAATAAATATCAAGCAAACAGCAAGTAATAAGTCACTATCAAGAAAAAAAGTGAGAAATGCACATTAAAATAGTGTATAACATAATCACATTTATTTAAGAATGTATTCAAATATCAAATGGCAAAGTTCAACAGTGAAAACCACAATTACTTTTGCAGCAATCTAATATATTCCTTTTTTACTAGGCCATGGTATTCTACCTGGAAAATACATGGACAGAGGAGCCTGGTGGGCTATAGTCCATAGGGTCACAAAGAGTCAGACACAACTGAGTGACTAACACACACACACACACACACACATAGGCTCTGAGATGGAAAATATTGTGTTTAACAGGTCTGCATCTCTAGAGTCATGTGTAGAACACAGCACTGAGGTTTAGAGAGACCAATAGTTCATGGTGTGTTTATCAGATTCTATTCTGCTGTATTACAACGGCCTGGGATAGAATGATAGAGATGCATTCTTGGGTATTTGACATGTATTCTCGGTTATTTTGGATTCTCATTTATATGTACTTTAAAGTAGATGAGGCGATACCTCTAGATTTAAGACACATCCTCGTATGGAAGCTGTGGGCTTCCCTGGTGGCTCAGATGGTCAAGAATCTGCCTGCAATGTAGTAGACTGTATATTCTTGGATAATTGTTTACAGTCTCCATAGCCACCTGTGAAGAGGACTGTATCATTAAACCTGTATTTATCATCACTTAGCATATTTTATCAGAGAAGGCAGTGGCACCCCACTCCAGTATGCTATCTAGGTTGGTCATAACTTTCCTTCCAAGGAGTAAGCGTCTTTTAATTTTATGGCTGCAGTCACCATCTGTAGTGATTTTGGAGCCCCCAAAAATAAAGTCTTACATTGTTTCCACTGTTTCCCCATCTATTTCCCATGAAGTGATGGGACCAGATGCCATGATCTTCATTTCCTGAATGTTGAGCTTTAAGCCAACTATTACATTCTCCACTTTCACTTTCATCAAGAGGCTTTTTAGTTCCTCTTCACTTTCTGCCATAAGGGTGGTGTCATCTGCATATCTGAGGTTATTGATATTTCTCCCGGCAATCTTGATTCCAGCTTGTGCTTCTTCCAGCCAAGCGTTTCTCATGATGGACTCTGCATATAAGTTAAATAAGCAGGGTGACAATATACAGCCTTGATGTACTCCTTTTCCTATTTGGAACCAGTCTGTTGTTTCATGTCCAGTTCTAACTGTTGCCTCCTGACATGCATACAGGTTTCTCAAGAGGAAGGTCAGGTGGTCTGGCATTCCCATCTCTTTCAGAATTTTCCACAGTTTATTGTGATCCACACAGTCAAAGGCTTTGGCATAGTCAATAAACCAGAAATAGATGTTTTTCTGGAACTCTCTCGCTTTTTCCATGATCCAGCGGATGTTGGCAATTTGATCTCTGGTTCCTCTGCCTTTTCTAAAACCAGCTTGAACATCTGGAAGTTAGCGGTTCATGTATTGCTGAAGCCTGGCTTGGAGAATTTTGAGCATTACTTTACTAGAGTGTGAGATGAGTGCAATTGTGCAGTAGTTTGAGCATTCTTTGGCATTGCCTTTCTTTGAGATTGGAATGAAAACTGGCGTTTTCCTGTCCTGTGGTCACTGCTGAGTTTTCCAAATTTGCTGGCATATTGAGTGCAGCACTTTCATAGCATCATCTTTCAGGATTTGAAAGAGCTCAACTGGAATTCTATCACCTCCACTAGCTTTGTTCGTGGTGATGCTTTCTAAGGCCCACTTGACTTCACATTCCAGGATGTCTGGCTCTAGGTGAGTGATCACACCATCGTGATTATCTTGGTCATGAAGATCTTTTTTGTACAGTTCTTCTGTGTATTCTTGCCACCTCTTCTTAATATCTTCTGCCTCTGTTAGGTCCATACCATTTCTGTCCTTTATCGCACCCATCTTTGCATGAAATATTCCCTTAGTATTTCTAATTTTCTTGAAGAGATCTCTAGTCTTTCTCATTCTGTTGTTTTCCTCTCTTTGCATTGATCGCTGAGGAAGGCTTTCTTATCTCTTCTTGTTATTCTTTGGAACTCTGCGTTCAGATGCTTATATCTTTCCTTTTCTCCTTTGCTTTTCACGTCTCTTCTTTTCACAGCTATTTGTAAGGCCTCCCCAGACAGCTATTTTGCTTTTTTGCATTTCTTTTCCGTGGTGATGGTCTTGATTTCTGTCTCCTGTGCAATGTCACGAACCTCCATCCATAGTTCATCAAGCACTCTATCTATCAGATCTAGGCCCTTAAATCTATTTCTCACTTCCACTGTATAATCATAAGGGATTTGATTTAGGTCATACCTGAGTCTACTGGTTTTCCTACTTTCTTCAATTTAAGTCTGAATTTGGCAATAAGGAGTTCATGATCTGAGCCACAGTCAGCTCCTGGTCTTGTTTTTGTTGACAGTATAGAGCTTCTCCATCTTTGGCTTCAAAGAATATAATCAATCCGATTTCAGTGTTGACCATCTGGTGATGTCCATGTATAGAGTCTTCTCTTGTGTTGTTGGAAGAGGGTGTTTGCTATGACCAGTGCATTTTCTTGGCAAAACTCTATTAGTCTTTGCCTTGCATGTATTCCAAGGCCAAATTTGCCTGTTACTCCAGGCATTTCTTCACTTCCTACTTTTGCATTCCAGTCCCCTATAATGAAAAGGACATCATTTTTGGGTGTTAGTTCTAAAAGTTTTGTAAGTCTTCATAGAACTATTCAACTTCAGCTTCTTCAGCGTTACTGGTTGGGGCATAGATTTGGATTACTGTGATATTAAATGGTTTGCTTTGGAAATGAACAGAGATCATTCTGTCGTTTTTGAGATTGCATCCAAGTACTGCATTTCGGACTCTTTTGTTGACCATGATGGCTCCTCCATTTCTTCTAAGGGATTCCTGCCCATAGTAGTAGATATAATGGTCATCTGAGTTAAATTCACCCATTCCAGTCCATTTTAGTTTGCTGATTCCTAGAATGTTGACATTCATTCTTGCCATCTCTTGTTTGACCACTTCCAATTTGCCTTGATTCATGGAAATGACATTCCAGGTTCCTATGCAATATTGTTCTTTACAGCATCAGATCTTGCTTCTATCACCAGTCCCATCCACAACTGGGTATTGTTTTTGCTTTGGCTCCATCCCTTCATGCTTTCTGGAGTTATTTCTCCACTGATCTCCAGTAGCATATTGGGCACCTACTGATCTGGGGAGTTCCTCTTTCAGTATCCTATCATTTTGCCTTTTCATACTGTTCATGGGGTTCTCAAGGCAAGAATGCTGAAGTGCTTTGCCATTCCCTTCTCCAATGGACCACATTCTGTCAGATCTCTCCACCATGACCCGCCCATCTTGGGTTGCCCCACGGGCTTGGCCTAGTTTCATTGAGTTAGACAAGGCTGTGGTCCTAGTATGATTAGATTGACTAGTTTTCTGTGATTATGGTTTCAGTGTGTCTGCCCTCTGATGCCCTCTTGCAATACCTACCACCTTACTTGGGTTTCCCTTATCTTGGAAGTGGGATATCTCTTCACAGCTGCTCCAGCAAAGCGCAGCCACTGTTCCTTACCTTGGACGAGGGGTATCTCCTCACCGCCACCCCTCCTGATCTTGAA
Organism: Bos mutus; assembly: GCF_027580195.1. Classification (NCBI taxonomy): domain Eukaryota; kingdom Metazoa; phylum Chordata; class Mammalia; order Artiodactyla; family Bovidae; genus Bos; species Bos mutus. The sequence goes on from NC_091618.1 coordinate 60,971,879, forward strand.
CGTGGAATAGCTCCTCTAGGCCCTCTTGGGCCCGCACAGCCACTGCTCATTGGAAGTGCGGTAGCTCCTCCCAGCCACCGCCCCTGACCTCAGACGTGGGGTAGCTCCTCTCGGCTGCTGTGGCAGCCTGGCATTCTCGGCCACCGCCCCTGACCTCAGGTTGGGGGTAGTTCCTCCTGGCCACCGCCCCTGACCTCGGATGTGGGGTAGCTCCTCTTGGCCGTTCCTGTGCTGTCGAAGCCTGGGACTCTCAGCTGCTGCCCCTGACCTCGATGTGGGGTAGCTCCTGTAGGCTGCATTATGTGCACTGTCGCAGCCCCCTGTGCTAAATCTTCTTTAGTTCTGCTTTATAATCCCAGTTAGGAAAATGAACATTCCTTAATCTTTCTATCAATTGCCTTGTCAATTTTTTTGTTCATTTATTTATTTGCCATTATGGGAACCATATGATTATAAATTACTATGGTTTTGACATTCACTTCCCTGATTATTAAGGAGCATGAATATACTAATCATGTTTTTGGATGTCCTACTCATGCTGTTTCCTAGTTATCTTTTTAACTTCAGTAAGCTTCAGAGACTATTTCAAATCCTAAAAGATGATGCTGTGAAAGTGCTGCACTCAATATGCCAGAAAATTTGGAAAACTCAGCAGTGGCCACAGAACTGGAAAAGGTCAGTTTTCATTCCAATCCCAAAGAAAGGCAATGCCAAAGAATGCTCAAACTACTGCACAATTGCACTCATCTCACATGCTAGTAAAGTAATGCTCAAAATTCTGCAAGCCAGGCTTTAAAAGTATGTGAACCATGAATTCCAGATGTTCAAGCTGAATTTAGAAAAGGGAGAGGAACCAGAGATCCAATTGTCAACATTCGTTGGATCATCAAAAAACATGAGAATTCCTGAAAAAAATATATTTCTGATTTATTGACTACACCAAAGCCTTGGACTGTGTGAATCATAACAAACTGTGGAAAATTCTTCAAGATATGGGAACATCAGATCACTTGACCTGTCTCCTGAGACATCTGTATGCAGGTCAGGAAGCAACAGTTAGAACTGGACATGGAACAACAGACTGGTTCAAAATTGGGAAAGGAGTATGTCAAGGCTGTATATTGTCACACTGTTTATTTAATTTATATGCAGAGTACATCATGAGAAATGCTGGGCTGGATGAAGCACAAGATGGAATCAAGATTGCCAGGAGAAATATCAATAACCTCAGATATGCAGATGAAACCACTCTTATGACAGAAAATGAAGAAGAACTAAAGAGCTTCTTGATGAAAGTGAAAGAGGAGAGTGAAAAAGTTGGCTTAAAGCTCAACGTTCAGAAAACTAAGATCATGGCATCCAGTCCCATCACTTCATGGCAAACAGATGGGGAAACAGAGGAAACAGTGACAGATTTATTTTGGGGGACTCCAAAATCACTGCAGATGATGACTGCAGCCATGAAATTAAAAGACACTTGCTCCCTGGAAGAAAAACTATGACCAACCGAGACAGCATATTAAAAAGCAGAGATACTACTTTGCCAACAAAGGTCCATCTAGTCAAGGCTATCTTTTTTTCAGTATTCATTTATGAATGTGAGAGTTGGACTATAAAGAAAGCTGAGTGCTGAAGAATTGATGCTTTTGAACTGTGGTATTGGAGAAGACTCTTGGGAGTCCCTTGGACTGCAAGGAGATCAAACCAGTCAATCCTAAAGGAAATCAATCCTAAATATTCATTGGAAGGACTGATCCTGAAGCTGATACTCCAATACTTTGGCCACCTAATGTCAAGAGCTGACTCCTTGGCAAATACCCTGATGCTGGGAAAGATTGAAGGCCGGAGGAGAAGGGGACCACAGAGGACAAGATGATTTGGATGGCATCACTGACTTGATGGACATGAATTTGAGTTGGTGATGGACAGGGAAGCCTGGCATGCTGCAGTGCATGGGTTTGCAAAGAGTTGGACATGACTGAGCAACTGAACTGAAGTTTCATAGTAATGTTCCCCCTTTCATTTCTGATAACTTGAGTTCTCTCTCCTTCTAGCCAAGTCAGTCGAGATAGAGATTTGTCATATTTATAGATCTTTCCAAAGTACCAACTTTGGTATCTATCTTGTTATTTTCTGCTCTAATCATTTTTATTTTCTTTCTTCTGCTAGTTTGGGCTTAGCTTGTTCTTTTTTTACTAGTTCCTTAAGGTGGATGGTTTTGCTACTGATTTTAGATCTTTCATCTTTATTACTATTTGCATTTATAGCTATAATTTTTGCTCTGAGCACTGCTTTGCTGCACTCTAATTTTTATTATTGTTTGTCATGTTTCCCCAACACATCCCCACCCCCACCCCCACCCCCTCACACACCACTTGCAGGATCTTAGTACTCTGTCAGGGGTTGATCTGACTCAGGCCATGGCAGTGAAAGTGCTGAGTTCTAACCACGTGACCGCCACAAAATTCCCTAGTGTGTTATTCTTTTTCTAAATGTTTTTAAGTGTCCCAAATTTCTTTGTTATTAATTTTTGTTTAATTCCATTGTGATTAAAGAACACAGTTTGTATTATTTCTCCTTATGTTGTTAGTGCTTTTTTATTGATACATTGGGTCACTTATACATTCTTGGTACTTTTTTTCTGGTTGCACATTGTAAATGATTTCATTTGATTTGAAACTTGTCAAGTCAGGATCATCACTATGGACAGCAATGAATACAATAGAGGTCTAAATTCTTTCAGTAGCTGAGTTTCTTTTTCAAATTCATTTTTTAAGATCTTATACTGTAATATTTGTAAGCATTTTCGGGCTCATGAAGTGGTTACAGAGATTTGGACCGACACACCTTGTTTTCCATTATCTTTCTTATTCCTAAGATACTAATATGACTTCTCACTAAAGGCTATCTTTAACAAAGAGCATTTTGAGTCTAATGCTTTTCTTTTATATACAATTTTCTTTTATATTCACTGGCATCCCACTCCAGTACTCTTGCCTGGAAAATCCCATGGATGGAGGAGCCTGGTAGGCTACAGTCCATGGGGTCGCTAAGAGTCGGACATGACTGAGCGACTTCACTTTCACTTTTCACTTTCATGCATTGGAGAAGGAAATGGCAAGCCACTCCAGTGTTCTTGCCTGGAGAACCCCAGGGACGGGGGAGCCTGGTGAGCTGCCATCTATGGGGTCACACAAAGTTGGACATGACTGAAGCGACTTAGCAGCAGCTGCTGCAGCAGCAGCAGCATTGAATTTTATTCCATCATTTTATAGTCTTGGCAAATGCTCTGTGGATAAAATAGCTCTATGGTTTTCTAACACCCCCATGGTAACTTTCAATGCAAAGTATAGTCTAGTAAATTTACTAAGAAATCTGTTGCTTTTTTTATATCTAGAATTTCTCAAAATTTTGAGACACCTTGTTTTAACTTATTTTGTTCTGAAAGGTTTCAAGTGATAAAATTATAAGAGACTTACAAGTTAGTCAATCATAAACTAAATATTTTTTTAAAAATGTTGAAAATGTTTAAACATTTCCACATATACTGTCTTATCATCTTGATTATTTAGATTGCATATAATAAAAAGATTTAGCATTACTGTTATAATGCTAATATAAATCTGAAGGCTTCAAATATCTTCCACCTTGTTGGGAATCTATGAATAAATAAATAAATCTAGATAACTTGGAAAATTATACATTGTAATCATGATACAAAAGGACATAACATGATCATAGCTAATCTTTTTTAAAAACAACTTTATTGCACAGTACATCACTGATGATGTTGAAAAGTTTTTGTTGAATCATGCAAAGATACCGGGATTCTTGGCCCCCGGAGGAGAAGAATTCAATCCGGGGCCAGAGAGGAGGCTTGATCGCTCAGAGCTTTTGTGTAATAAAGTTTTATTAAAGTATAAAGGAGATAGAGGAAGCTTCTGACATAGGCATCAGAAGGGGGCAGAAAGAGTACCCACTTGCTAGTGTTAACAACAAAGTTATATAATCCAAAGAATGTCTGATGAGGTTGTAAAGACCTCATCAGACCTACTCCCATAATTTACATTTTAAGATAACACTGTCCTCAGGCAAGATACATCCTTGTAAAGACCAGGTCTACACCCATAATTTACATTTTAAGATAACAGAAGGTTGAATCCAAAGATTGTCCTTAGACAGGATACATTATTGTTATATAATCCTAAGGAATGTGGAGAAAGAAAAAAAGTTTGTCCTTTCTTCCTCCTTGAGAATTCCAGACCCCTCCCTCCTTGGGGACCCCTAGACTCCCTATCAACCTGCCTAGGAACTGACTCTCTCAATGTGAAACTTACTTGGCATTTTCGTGTCTGACATTTATTTATGACTTTTATGAATGTGTCACTATTGAATCCATATGGTGGTAAATGAATTAGATTTGGCATGAAATGTTAATAAGATATAGTATATGTGATGGGAAATTGCTTTCATGATACCCTTCCATATCAGTTTGAAGTTCTAATAGGATTATTAACCATCCAATTTTTGACTCTCAACACTTTATAGTATCTTTGGCTTTTATAGACACATGTTTACAACTTTTATATTGAGAAGACCAAAACTGTTTAAATGTGGATAGGATTTCCCACAAAAATACACTACTGTTAGTCAAATAAATAAGGTCAGAGTGTATTTTATGAGTAGATTGCAATCAAATCTGTTGCAAAGCTACATAATGCTATTGTCAAAATCTTATTCATGGATTTTTAAATAAGCAACCTTCTGTTTGAAAGAGAATTCATTCCCTGCAGTGTATAGACCTGTTCACCATAAGCCCTTCACTTGTCTAACATTTCTGACCATGACGACCACAACTGCTTTATAGAACTACTCGTGCTTAACCAGCTGCTTAATACTTTCTAAGCTTTCCCTCCTGCCATGCTATTTTCATCAGCTTAAGACATACTCCTTTTTGATTCATTAACTTCAATTCATTATTGAATAGTCAGATAATTTAATCAAATGCCATTGAGAAAATCTATGCAGTTGGGGACATAATATTTTAATTAATTTTTATTGGAGTAGAGTTGCTTTACAATATTGTGTTAGCTTCTGCTGTACAGCAGAGTGAATCAGCTATACATACACATATGTGCCCTATTTTTTAGATTTCCTTCCCATTTAGATCACCTTGCCCTAAGTGTCACAGTGATAAAGAATCTGCGTGCCAATTCAGAAGACATAAGATACTTGGGTTCGATCCTTGGGTCCAAAGATTCCCTGGAGGAGGGCAGGGTAGCTCATTGCAGTATACTTGCCTGGAGAATCCCATGGACAGAGGAGTCTGGCAGGCTACAGTCCAATGGGTCACAAAGAGTTGGACATAACTGGAACAACTTAGCTTGTATAAATATAGTTACAGGTTTACATATATATATATATATATATATATATATAGAGAGAGAGAGAGAGAGAGAGAGAGAGAGAGAGAGAGAGAGCTAGGTATCAGTTCAGTTCAGTTCAGTCATTCAGTCATGTCTGACTCTTTGCAACCTCATGGACTGCAGTACATCAGGCTTCCCTGTCCATCACTAACTCTTGGAGCTTACTCAAACTCATGTCCATTGAGTCAATGATGCCATCCAACCACCTCATCCTCTGTCGTACCCCTCTCTTCCCACCTTCAATCTTTCCCAGCATCAGGGTCTTTTCAAATGAGTCAGTTCTTTGCATCAGGTGGCCAAAGTATTAGAGTTTCAGCCTCAGCATCAGTCCTTCCTATAAATATTCAGGATTGATTTCCTTTAGGATAGACTGGTTAGATCTCCTTGCAGTCCAAAGAACTCTCAAGAGTCTTCTCCAATACCACAGTTCAAAAGCATCAATTCTTCGGTGCTCAGCTTTCTTCACAGTCCAACTCTCATATCCATACATGACTACTGGAAAAACCATAGCCTTGACTAGATGGACCTTTGTTGGCAAAGTAATGTCTCTGCTTTTTAATATGCTGTCTAGATTGTTCATAACTTTTCTCCAAGGAGTAAGCATCTTTTAATTTCATGGCTGCAGTCACCATCTGCAGTGATTTTGGAGCCCCCCAAAATAAAGTCGGACATTGTTTCCATTGTTTCCCCATCTATTTGCCATTTAGTGGTGGGACCGGATGCCATGCTCTTAGTTTTTTGAATGTTGAGCTTTAAGACTACTTTTTCACTCTCCTCTTTCACTTTCATGAAGAGGCTCTTTAGTTCTTGTTTTCTGCCCCTAGGTGTGATGTCATCTATGTATCTGAGGTTATTGATATTTCTCCATCTCCATCTCCATTGATATTTCTTATCTCAACAATTTCCCATACAAGAGTCACTAATCACCTTCCATATTATATGTTTATTTTCTTAGTTCCAAGGCCTATAAAAGTTACTGGAGAAAGGAGAATGTTGGTATTCTGAAGATATTTTTTAACGGGAAATAATAAAACTTTCCCAATGTCCTGGCCTAGGATCCACTCATGCTGTGACATTGGACTATGGGTATAACATACAATTTGAAGATCATAGAATTCACCATGATTGTTATAATAATAAAAGAAAAAGGTTATAGAGCACCTACTATATAAGGTATGATTTTAAGTACTTTATATATGATGACTACTTTAATCTTGACAGCTACTCTGTGAGGAGGGTAGTATGATTAGATCTTTTTTTGCAGATATGGCAAGTGAAGCCCAGGGAAGTTATATAACTGTCCAAAGTCATGAGAGATAAGGTTTAAATCTTACCATCTCTCTTGTCATTTTTAAGGGAAGACCAAAAAGATGAAAGAATTCACCTGTGGTCATGTGGTTTGGAAAAAACAGAACTGATGCTAGGAAGTAAATACTCTCACATCCATTCAAATTTTCACCAAATAATTTTCTTACAAACTCATGTATGTGTAAAAATTATAAAATATCACCAATATAATACAGTATGATAATTATATATAGTATATATTATAAAATAAAATAAGAATCATAAATAACTTTATAAATAATTATTATATACTTTTAGAAATATTCTTTTAACTGGGATTTTTCTTTTAATTGAAGAAAATAATTGCTTTACAATGGTGCTGGTCTCTGCTGCACAACAATGCAACTCGCTCATAATTATATGCGCATATATATATCCCCTCTTTCTTTATACATATACATATATATCCCCACTTGCACAGCTCTCCAGAGGGTCTCACAGGAGAAGAGGAGTGCTCACCTTCTCCTGCGAGAACTCCAAAACTACATGTTGCTGCTGAACAACCATTGACAGGAGAATGTTGGATCCCACTAAAAAAAGATACCCCACATCCAAGGGCAAAGGAGAAGCCATAGAAAGATGGTAGGAGGGGCATAATCACATTTAGAATCAAGCCCCATACCTGCCAGAGATGCTCAGAGGGCTCAAAAAAAACCTTGTGTGCACCAAGATTTCCCACAGAGACTGAGCCATACCTGCCTTTGAGTGTTTGAGTGTCTCCTGCAGAGGCATGGGTCGGCAATGGTCTGCTGCAGGGGCAGGAACTCTGGGTGCAGCAGTCTTGCATGTGGCATAAGCCCGCTTGTAGGAGGTTGCCATGAACCCGACCATAGAGCTACCAAGCAGATGACCCACAAACTGCAGAACGATTATACCAAACAAATTCTCTCACTGGTAAGAAAGTTCTGGGACCCACAACAGATTTCCCAACCTGTGGATCTGGCAAAGAGATAGAGAACCCCCAGAGAATTTGACTTTGGAGGCCAGTGGGATTTGATTACAGAACTTACACAGAACTGGGGAAACAAACTTTTGGAGGGTACAAACAAAACCTTGTGTGCACCAGGGCCCAGGAGAAAGGTGCAGTGACACCATAAGAGACTGACCCAGACTTGCCTGTGTGTATCCAGGCATTTCCAGTGAAGGCGTGGGTAGGCTGTGGCCTGATGCAGGGTCGGGGGCACTGGGTTCGGCAGTGCGTGCATAGGACTTTTTGAAAGAGGTTGCCATTGTCTTCATTACCTCCATCATAGTTTGATCTCAGGTCAAACAACAGGGAGGGAACACAGCCTAACCCATCAAAAGAAAATTGGATTAGAGATTTTTTGAGCACAGCCCTGCCCATCAGAACAAGACTCAGTTTCCCCCACAGTCAGTCTCTCCCATCAGGAAGATTTCATAAGGTTCTTCTCCTTATTGGTCAGAGGGCAGACAGAATGAAGACCACAATCACAGAAAATTAATCAAACTGATCACATGGACCACAGCCTTGTCCAACTCAATGAAACTATGAGCCATGTTGTGTAAGGGCAATCCAAGATGGATGGGTCAAAGTGGAGAGTTCTGACAAAACATGGTCCACTGGAGAAGGGAATGGCAAATCGCTTCAGTATTCTTGCCTTAAGAACCCCATGAACAGTATGAAAAGGCGAAAATATAGGACAGTGAAGCATGAACTCCCCAGGTCGGTAGATGCTGATACTGGAGCATATGGTACTGGAGACGAGTGAAGAAATAACACCAGAAAGAATAAAGAGATGGAGTCAAAGCAAAAATAACACCCAGTTGTAGATGTGACTGGTGATGGAAGTAAAGTCCAATGCTGTAAAGAGCAATATTGCATAGGACCTGAAATATCAGATCCATGAATCAAGGTAAATTAAAGTGGTCAATCAGGCGATAGAAAGAGTGAACATCAACATTTTAGGAATCAGTGAATTAAAATGGACTGGAATGGGCGAATTTACCTCAGATGACTATTATATCTACTACTTTGGGCAAGAATCCCTTAGAGGAAATGGAGTAGCCATCATAGTCAACAAAAGAGTCTGAAATGCAGTACTTGGGTGCAGTCTCACAAATGACAGAAGATCTGTTCGTTTCCAAGGCAAACCATTCAATATCACAGTAATCCAAGTCTATGACCCAACCAGTAATGCTGAAGAAACTGAAGTTGAACAGTTCTACAAAGACCTACAAGATCTTCTAGAACTAAAACACAAAAAAGATGCTTTCTCATTATAGGGGACTGGAATGAAAAAGTATGAAGTCAATAAATACCTGGAGTAACAGGAAAATTTGGCCTTGGAGTACAAAATGAAGCAGGATAAGGGCTAACAGATTTTTGCCAAGAGAACACACTGGTCATAGCAAACACCTTCTTCCAACAACACAAGAGAAGACTCTACACATGGACATCACCAGATGGTCAATACCAAAATCAGATTGATTATATTTTTTGCAGACAAAAATGGAGAAGTTCTATACAGTCAGCAAAAACTAGACCAGGAGCTGACTGTAGCACAGACCATGAAATCCTTATTGTCCAATTCAGATGTAAATTGAAGAAAGTAGGGAAAACCACTAGACCATTCAGGTATGACCTAAATCAAATCCCTTGTGATTATACAGTGGAAGTGAAAAATAGATTCAAGGGATTAGATATGATAGACACAGCTATGTGAAGAACTATGGACTGAGGTTCCTGACATCGTACCATAGGCAGTGATCAAGACCATCCCCAAGAAAAAAGAAATGCAAAAAGACAAAATGATTTGCAAGGTCCAAGGAGACCTTACAAATAGCTGAGAAAAAGAGAAGTAAAAGGCAAAGAAAGAAAGGAAAGATATACCCATTTGAATGCAGAGTTACAAAGAATAGCAAGGAGAGATAAGAAAGCCTTCCTCATGATCAGTGCAAAGAAATAAAGGAAAACAATAGAATGGGAAAGACCAGATATCTCTTCAGGAAAATTAGTGATACTAAAGGAACACTTCATGCAAAGATGGGCTCAGTAAAGGACAGCAATGGTATGCTCCTTGAAAGAAAAGCTATAACTCACCTAGACAACATATTAAAAAGCATAGACATTACTTTGCAAACAAAGGTCAATCTGGTCAAAGGTATGGTTTTTCCAGTAGTCATGTATGGATGTGAGATTTGGATTATAAAGAAAGCTGAGTGCCAAAGAATTGATACTTTTGAACTGTGGTATTGAAGAAGACTCTTAGGAGTCCCTTAGGCTGCAAGGAGATCAAACCAGTCCATCCTAAAGGAAATCAGTCCTGAATATTCCTTGGAAGGACTGATGATAAACCTGAAACTCCAGTACTTTGGCCTCCTGATGGGAAGAACTGACTCCTTGGAAAAGACCCTGATGCTGGGAAATATTGAAGGCAGGAGGAACAGGGGACAACAGAGGATGAGCTGTTGGATGGTATCACCAACTTGATGGATATGAGTTTGAGCAGACTCTGAGAGTTGGTGATGGACAGGGAAGCCTGGTGTGTTGCAGTCCATGGGGTCTCAAAGAGTTGGACAGGACTGAGCAACTGAATTGAACTGAACTCTTTCTTGAAGTTCAGTTTCGTTCAGTTGAACGATTCCCTTTCTTGAGCCTCTCCACCAATCCAACCTCTCTAGGTCATCATATCACCAGGCTGGGCTCCCTTGATATACAACATCTTCCTGCCAGTTATCTGTTCTAAACATTATATATATATATAATATATATATATTATATATATATAATGTCACTGCTACTTTCTCAATTTGCCCTACCCTTTCCTTCTGCACTGTTTCCACAAGTCTATTTTCTTTGTCTGTGCCTCCATTTCTTCTTTGTAAATAGGCCCATCAGTACTATTTTTGTAGATTCCATATGTATGTGTTAATATATAATAATTGTTTTTTCTTTCTGACTTTCCTCTGTATAATAGAACCTAGGTTCATCCACCTCACTACAAGTGACTCAAATTCTTTTAAAGCTGAGTATATTCCATTATATATATATATATATATATATATATATATGCCACAATTTCTTTATCCATTCTTCTTTCAATTGACTTCTAGGTTGCCTCCATTTCCTGGTTATTTAAATAGTGCTGCAATGAACATTGGGGTGTAAGCCTTTTTGAATTGTGATTTTCTCAGGTTTTATACCCAGTGGTGGAATTGCTGAGTCATATGGTAATTTGAACTGTGGTGTTGGAGAAGACTCTTGAGAGTCCCTTGGACTGCAAGGAGATCCAACCAGTCCATTCTGAAGGAGATCAGCCCTGGGATTTCTTTGGAAGGAATGATGCTAAAGCTGAAACTCCAGTACTTTGGCCACCTCGTGCAAAGAGTTGACTCATTTGAAAAGACTCTGCTGCTGGGAGGGATTGGGGGCAGGAGGAGAAGGGGACGACAGAGGATGAGATGGCTGGATGGCATCACTGACTCGACGGATGTGAGTCTGAGTGAACTCCGGGAGTTGGTGATGGACAGGGAGGCCTGGTGTGCTGCAATTCATGGGGTCACAAAGAGTCGTACACGACTGAGTGACTGAACTGAACTGAACTGATGGTAATTTTATTTCTGGTTTGTTAAGAAATCTCCATACTGTTCTCCATAGTGGCAATATCAAATTACTTTCTCACCAACAGTGCCGTAGGGCTCCCTTTTCACCATATCTGCTCTAGGATTTATTGTTTGTAGGTATTTTTGATGATGGCCATTCTGGTTGGTGTGAGGTGATACCTCACTGTAGTTTTGATTTCATTTCTCTAATAATGAGTGATGTTGAACATCTTTTCATGTGTTTATTGACCATCTATATGTCTTCTTTGGAGAAATGTATGTTTAGGCCTTCTGCTTATTTATGATTGGGCTGATATTTTATAAAATAAAATAATAAAGCATTATAAATTATTAAGTAGCTATTATAAAATAATTATTAATGGACTTTCAGAAATATTCTCTGTAACTGGAATATTTTTTTTTTTTGAAAGGTATCCTCTGATGGAAAGCTTTATGTTTTTAATTTTAGTGTCCACCTGTTGAATTTTAGTCTATAAAAATACAATTGATGCTTGTGTTTATCTTGTCTCTTGTGACCTTACTGAAGTGACTTATAAATTCTAAGAATTTAGGTTGTTTTATCTACCATGTGATTTTCCACACAGAGATTCTTCTCATCTACCAGAAAGACACTTTTATTTATTTGTTTCATCTAGGTGCCTTTTATTTTCATTCCATGACTCATAGCATTATCTAGAGTCTGCAATACTAGGTTGAGTAAGACTGGTGGAGGGGAAATCCTTGACATCTCCCTACCCTTAAGGAAAAAAGATTTGATGTGCCGCAGTTGATCTTATTACTATTACTAGCCAGTGGGGATAGATGTCCAGATTCCTCATTCAGCCTCATTGGCACTTGGCTAGGGAGCCCCTTGTTACTGTCAGGCATGAACGGGACTTAGTTATAACTCCACACCAGACACTCACTGTTACCTGTCTGGGTGGGTGGAACAGAATCGCCTCATTATTGCTCCCCACATGGCACCCATGGACACCAAGGAGTAGGGGGAGGCTACTTGCTACAGTATGGTGGAAGTTAAAATCCTGGCTTCCTCTCCAGCCACTTCATCTGGGGAACTCGGGCACCTCAGTGGCCTTGCAAGAGTAGAAATCTAGGTATTCCCCCAGCATTGCTGACATGAGTAGGGGTAGAACTTTTCATTTCTGTGCTATTTGGTAGAGTGATTATTTTCTGAACATTTCCTTGTCTTGCTAGGCTGCAATTCTCCTGGACTTTCATCTACAGACTGCAGAAATTAGAGAAAGCATTTATTTTCTGCCACCATTAACATTACTGGGTTGTCAAATTCTTCAGCTCCAAGTCTGAAATACAGAGGCTCAAAGAGGAAACCCTGTGATCTCACCACTAGGTCATTCTTTTGGTATCCCAAGTGGTCTGCCACCTCTTCTCCATCTTTCAGTCTTCTCTTTTGTTGTTGCTTATTTGCTTTAATATAATTGTGGATATTTAGTTGTTCTTAGCAGGAAGGATGGGGAAATTATTTCTATGCATTTTCTTGGGAGATGAAATTCTTGGCTGCTTCTTTAAATGACTATACAAGTTTGTAGTGTTTTCTATGGAAATAATATAAAGCTACTTCAGTTTCCTCTATTGTGGTTAATTTGATATTTTTTTAAGTTTATATTGTTTATTAAATTTTCCTACAGCTTTACCATTCATTTTCGGTAATGCCACTGTTGATTTAGCTCCATGGTTTCTTGCTCAGAAGTGCTTTTTGCCAACAGAAAGGGTCCTCAGTGAACTCCAGGGCTTTGATTTCCTTTGGCTGGCAGCAGAAGGTTTTGGCCATGGCAGTGGGCCAGAAAATGAGCTTAACTGGCCCACTGATATTACTAGGTTATGAGATTCTTTAGCTCCAAGTCTGGAATATGCAGAACAAAAAAATCAGGCATCTCACTACTACCATTCTTATCACTGGGTGATCATAGTGACCCACATCAACATTTAATTCAGAGTGTTCCCCTTGGGGACAAAGAAAGGTTTCAGAGACTTAGCATGGTCCATAGGCCTGTGGTCATTAAAGGGTAGATGTGTTCAGGCTGGAGCAGCAATCAAAGGCTCTGGGGCACAAGTCGGCCTTACAAAGGCCATTGTAGATGAGGAAGTAGAAAACTTCAGCTTTTTGAGGTTCAGAATTGAATCCAAAGGAGGGTCAAATAGAGTATAAATTTGTTTATTTGAATCTCATGTATTAAATTTTTTACAATTCACCTTAGGTTGAAGTAAATGTCTTTCTTCATTCTTTTAAATAAATTATATAGTTGAATAAAACAAATTTATAGTAAAGGCTCGGAGAAGGCAATGGCACCCCACTCCAGTACTCTTGCCTGGAAAATCCCATGGATAGAGGAGCCTGGTAGTTCGCAGTCCATGGGGTCGCTAAGAGTCGGACACCACTGAGCGACTTCACTTTCACTTTTCACTTTCCTGCATTGGAGAAAGAAATGGCAATCGACTCCAGTGTTCTTGCCTGGAGAATCCCAGGGACGGGGGAGCCTGGTGGGCTGTCTACAGGGTTGCCCAGAATCTGACACGACTGAAGTGACTTAGCAGCAGTAGCAGCATAGTAAAGGCTATTGTAGGATGCTCAATTAATGAAAAGAAAAAATATATATATATTCAAATGCTTTAAGCATTATTTGTCAATGAATGTAGCTGTTTATAATGAAATCTTTTATTCATAGTACAACTTATAATGGTTATTGTGCTTTTACATGTGCCATGCTATTTGAATCTTTATAAAGGAATACCTAAGAAGTATAATACATAATGTTAGATGCATTTCTTTGCAATTCTCAATTCCAACTACAATGCCTTCCATCTGACCACCCACATTCTATGAACCACAATCCTTAAAAGGATCCCCGGACAAGGGATGTTTTACTTGCTTGCTCATTTTATATTCTCGACATCTTTCTGAAATCATTAGGTTCATTATCTTTACATAGTAAAAGAGGAATCATGCTCCAAAAGGTTGAATAATTTGTATGGACTCTTACAGCTGATAAATGACAAGCTGAGAGTCAAGAACCGACTGTGTGATTTCAGGGTGCATGTTCCAGAGAAAGTCCAAATCCTTACACAATTCAGTGTGCTATCACCCCCATGATCATGATCCCAAATTCTGGAGTTTGCAACCAACTACCCTTGAGTTTCTGTGTCCATTAAAGTGGTCACTTTGTGTCTCCTTTGTGAATCCTCCCTCCCTATATTCCCACTGCATCCACATTCCACACGTAGACGTCTGGAAGGAAACTGATGCTTGAAAGCAAAACACTTGAAAACTGACAACTTTCTTAAGTCCAGTTCATTTGCTCAGTCATGTCCCACTCTTTGTGACCCTATGGATTGCAGCATGCCAGGCTTCCCTGTCCATCACCAACTCCCAGAGCTTGCTCAAACTCATGTCTATCAAGTTGGTGATGCCATCTAGCCATCTCATCCTCTGTAGTCCCCTTTCCCTCCTGCCTTCAATATTTCCCAGGATCAGGGTCTTTTCCAAGGAGTCAGTTCTTCCCATCAAGTGGCCAAACTACTGGAGTTTCAGGTTCAGCATCAGTCCTTCCAAGGAATATTCAGGACCAATTTCCTTTTAGGATGGACTTGTTTTATCTCCTTGAAGTCCAAAGGACTCAAGACTTTCTCCAACACCACAGTTCAAAAACATCAGTTCTTTGGTACTCAGCTTTCTTTATAATCCAAATCTCACATCCATACACAACTACCGGAAAAACCATAGCTTTGACTAAACGGATCTTTGTTGGCAAAGTAATGTCTCTGCTTTTTAATATGCTGTCTAAATTGGTCATAACTTTTCTTTCAGGGGGCAAGTGTCTTTAATTTCATGGTTACAGTTGCCATCTGCAGTGATTTTGGAGCGCCCCCATCCCCAATATAAAGTCTCTCACTGTTTCCATTGTTTCCCCATCTATTTGCCATGAAGTGATGGGACAGGATGCCATGATTTTCAGTTTTTGAATGCTGAGTTTTAAACCAACTTTTTCACTCTCCTCTTTCACTTTCACCAAGAGGTTCTTTAGTTCTTCTTTGTTTTCTGCCCCTAAGTGTGGTGTCATCTACGTACTGTCATTATTGGTATTTCTCCCAGCAATCTTGATTCCAGCTTGTGCTTTGTCCAGCCCAGCATTTCGCATGATATACTCTGCATATAAGTTGAATAATCAGGGTGACAATATATAAGCCTGATGTACTCCTTTCCCAGTTTTGAACCAGTCTGTTGTTCCATGTCCAGCTCTAACTATTGCTTCCTGACCTGCATACAGATGTCTCAGGAGGCAGGTAATGTGGTCTGGTATTCCCACCTCTTGAAGAATTTTCCACAGTGTGTTGTGATCCACACAGTCAAAGGCTTTGGCACCATTAATAAAGCAAAAATAGATATTTTTCTGGTATTCTCCTGCTTTTTTGATGATCCAACGAATGTTGGCAGTTGGGTCTCTGGCTCCTCTGCCTTTTCTAAATCCAGCTTGAACATCTGGAAGTTTATGCTTCACCTACTGTTGAAGCCTGGCTTGGAGAATTTTTAGCATTACTTTTCTAGCGTGTGAGATGAGTGCAATTGTGGTAGTTTGAGCATTCTTTGGCATTGCCTTTCTTTGGGATTGAAATGAAAACTAACCTTTTCCAGTCCTGTGGCCACTGCTGAGTTTTCCAAATTTGCTGGCAGAACTTTCAGAGCATCATCTTTTAAGATTTGAAATAGCTCAACTGGAATTCCATCACCTCCACTAGATTTGTTTGTAGTGATGATTCCTAAGGCCAACTTGACTTCACATTCCAGGATGTCTGGCTCTAGGTGAGTAATCACAGCATCATAATTATCTGGGTTGTGAAGATCTTTTTTGTACAGTTCTTCTGTGTATTCTTGCCACCTCTTCTTAATATCTTCTGCTTCTGTTAGGTCCATATCATTTCTGTCCTTTATCAAGCCCATCTTTGCATGAAATTTTCCCTTGATGTCGCTAATTTTCTTGAAGAGATCTCTAGCCTTTCCCATTCTGTTGTTTTCCTCTATTTCTTTGCATTGATCGCTGAGGAAGGCTTTCTTATCTCTCCTTGCTATTCTTTGGAACTCTGCATTCAGATGCTTATATCTTTCCTTTTCTCCTTTGCTTTTCACTTTTCTTCTTTTCTCAGCTATTTTAAGGCCTTCTCAGACAACCATTTTGCCTTTTTTGGATTTCCTTTTCTTTGGGATGTTTTTGATCACTGCCTCCTGCACAATGTCAGTAACCTCTGTCCATAGTTCTTCAGGCACTCTGTCTATCAGATCTAATCCCTTGAATCTATATTTCACTGCCACTGTATAATTGTAACGGATTTAGTTTATGTCATACCTGAATGGTCTGGAAACAATAAATTTCTATCAGAGTGGTTGTTTGTTTACTCAGCTTTTCCACTATTCATGCTGACTTCTATAGTTTTCTTCCTTAAACTGGGTCAAGTAGACTGCATAACTGCAAAAAAAAAAAAAAAAAAAAAGATCAGAATTGGAATTATCCTAGTTATCCTAATTATCCTAGTGTTTAAAAATAATGAAAGAGTGTTTTCTTTTTACACAAGAATTCAGACTTTTCATACATTCAGAATGACCTCTCCCCACTGTGAATTACTTGGCAAAGTAGTGATATAATCTAGTACTACAACATGACTGTTTGAGTAGGAAGCTGTGGACGTGGTTCCAAAGTCTCAGTATTCTCCCTTTGTTTTCTGAATTAAAGAATTTCCTTCAAGCTTAAGAAGGTGAGTTACCCTGAATTCTGTGAATCCCTTGTTCACAAAGATTTTTCAAAGTACTTTGAAAGGAGATATTTATTGGTTGATTTCTGTGTTTCATAAGCAGGGCCTTCAAAAAAGTTTTATCTAATTTTTCAAAGTGAGAATGAGAGAGAGGAGTGTTTGTGAGTAGTGAGTAGTAACTCAGTTGCAGATCTTTATTAAATCACATTTGATATTTATTTCTATTTTATAATCAGATCAGATCAAATCAGTCGCTCAGCCATGTCCGACTCTTTGCCACCCCATGAATCGCAGCACGCCAGGCCTCCCTGTCCATCACCAACTCTCGGAGTTCACTGAGACTCATGTCCATCGAGTCGGTGATGCCATCCAGCCATCTCATCCTCTGTCGTCCCCTTCTCCTCTTGCCCCCAACCCCTCCCAGCAGCAGAGTCTTTTCCAATGAGTCAACTCTTCCCATGAGGTGGCCAAAGTACTGGAGTTTCAGCATTAGCATCATTCCTTCCAAAGAAATCCCAGGGCTGATCTCCTTCAGAATGGACTGGTTGGATCTCCTTGCGGTCCAAGGGACTCTCAAGAGTCTTCTCCAACACCACAGTTCAAAAGCATCAATTCTTCGGCACTCAGCCTTCCTCAATATCCCTGTATTATTGAGACTTTCTTTCTCAAGGAATTTTGTTATGGCATCTCAAAACTTTTTAGTAATTAAAGAGATAAATATATGATTATTTTTTCTCTTTTGTCCAAGTTTTTACTTAAAATATTAAGAAAAACTGCCAAAAATGAAGACAATCCATTCTTGAAAGAAGTATTATTTCCAAACATGCCACTAATCTATGTTTACTAGTATTTTCTTTAGTATATTTTCATTCAGTAAAAATATGAGGAATTTTCTCTTTTGTACGTATATTATTGTGTTTTGAAATTTATTTGCTAGAATCAAAAATGTATGGAAGAGAATTCCTTATTTTTTCACATTATTGTAAAGTTAACAGTCTTTGAAGATATCTATTTCCAAACATTTGAAAGAATACCTATATGACTCTTCTGGGCAGTATGGTTTTAGGGGGTGTATTTTGAAATAAAATCATTTTATCCATGGTATTTTTTGCACTAATATATCTTTTTATTAGTTTTGTTAATTTTTCTATAAAATCATATTATTTCATTTAATTCAGTGTTTTAAATTTTAATTCATGTGATTAGAATAGAATAAAGTAGTCTTTTATAATTCATTTATTTTCTTCATGTTTTTGATTATGTTTTCAATGTATACACTTAATGCTACTTTATTTGCTCCTTTATGTCTTCCTCAACCTCTTATATACATGCTTTGGGATCATCTTTGTTAAAATGTTCATTGTATCACTATGATTTCTTATTTCATGGATATTTACCTAACATAATTTGTATTGATTTGTTAGCAACTATTATTAGTATATGAAAGTATATAGTGAATGTTAAGTGGTTTTCATGGATATCTCTTAGATGCATTAAACATAAGCTTATATTTCTGTTCTTCATTATCCTTTTAGATTAGATGGTTACACAAAGGAAAAGGAAGCAGTGCCTTTATTCTATTATTCTATCTCCCCACCTCCCACTTCAGGTAAATGGCTTCATTATTACAGAAAATTTCCAGAATACCCACCAACTCTTCAATGGAAAATATCTACAGAGAGTTTGTACTCTAAGATTATTTCTATCCATCATCTCAAAATCCTTCCCTTGAGTTTCCACTAGTTCTGAGTTATTGTATCCCGATGCATACTCAATCCCAATCAGTACCTCTCTCTCTACCCATCCCTTTCCTGCCATACTGCTGAAGTTTTGCAAGATCATTTTTCCATTACAGAGGTAAGCAATACACTTAGTTTGGTCTTATAATGTTTAGGGTCTCAGCTTTTGAACATTCTATTACTTATTCTTTTGCTAGTTCTTCTTGATTTGCCTGGCCCCAGGCTTACAATTGGAGAAGGCAATGGCACCCCACTCCAGTACTCTTGCCTGGAAAATCCCATGGATGGAGGAGCCTGGTAGGCTATAGTCCATGGGGTCGCTAAGAGTCTGACACAACTGAGCGACTTCCTTTCACTTTTCACTTTCATGCATTGGAGAAGGAAATGGCAACCCACTCCAGTGTTCTTGCCTGGAGAATCCCAGGGACGGGGGAGCCTGGTGGGCTTCCGTCTATGGGGTCGCACAGAGTCGGACATGACTGAAGCGACTTAGCAGCAGCAGCAGGCTTATAATTATAACATTATTATTAAGCCATATAATTTAGAGCATATTTCTTATAAACAAGTTTTGATAAACTGTAATAGCTTAACTGAGTTCCCTGGTAGCTCAGATGGTAAAGGATCTGCCTGCAATGTGGGAGACCAGGTATCAATCGTTGGATTAGGAAGATCCCCTGGAAAAGGGAATAGCAGCTACCCACTTCAGTATCCTTTTCTGGAGAATTCCATGGACAGAGGAGCCTCTTTAGAGTTTTTTTTTTTTTCCTTGGGCTTTCCTGGTGACTCAGATAGTAAAGAATCTATCTGTAATGCAAGAGACATGAGTTTAATCTTTGAGTTGTGAAGATCCCCTGAAAAAGGAAATGGCAACTCACTCCAGTATTTTTGCCTAGAGAAATCCATGGTCAGAGGAGCCTGGCGGTGGTCTCATGGACATGACTGAACTAGGAGTCAAATAGCTTAATAGGACAGTTTAGGAGGGTGGACATTTTTGATAAGTCAGACAAAATCTAATAGCAGGGCATCCTACAAAATTTCTCAGTAGTACTCTGTAAAATTGTCAAGGTCATTAAAATTAAGTAAAGTCTGAGAAACTGCCACAGCCAAGAGGAACCTAAAGATAAATACCAACTATACTGTAGCAGACATATGGATCAATGGAACAGAATAGAGAGCCCAGAAATAAACCCACAGACCCAAAGTCAATCTTCCACAAAAGAGGCAAGAATATACAATGGAGAAAAGACAGTCTCTGTAGCAAGTGGTGTTGGGAAAGCTGGACAGTTGCATGTAAATCAATGAAGTTAGAATACTCCTTCACACCATAAACAAAAACAAACTTAAAATGGCTTAAAGGCTTAAATGTAAGATATGACACCATAAAATTTCTAGAAAAGAACATAGGCAAAACATTATCTGGCATAAATTGTTGCAATGTTTCTTATGATATTGCTTCTGTATGGAATCTAATAAAATGATACAAATGAACTTAGTTACAAAATAGAAAGAGACTCACAGACATAGAAAACCAATTTACGGTCACCAAAAGAGAAATGGGGGGAGGAATGAATTAGTGGATTGGGATTAACATATACATACTACTATACATGGACTTCCCTAATGGCTCAGTGATAAAGAATCCGCCTGCTAATGCAGGAAATGCAGGTTCAATCTCTGAGTCAGGAAGATCCTCTGGAGAAGGAAATGGCAATCCACTGCTGTGTTCTTGACTGGAAAACCCCATGGACAGAGAAGCCTGGCAGGCTACAGTCCATGGGATTGCAAGGAGTTGGACATGACTTAGTAACTGAGCAACTATCTATATAAGATAAATAACTTACAAGGACCTTCTGTATAACACAGGGAACTATACTCAACATTTCGTAATAACCTACTAGGGAAAAGGATGTGGAAAGAGTATATATGCATATTTCTTTTCAGAGGAATATATATATGAAAAAATATATGTTCCATATATATATGAAAAGAGAGAGATATATATCTGAATCACTGTGCTGTACACCTGAAACTAAAACAATATTGTAAATGAACTATACTTAAATAAAAAGAAAAAATGATTTTACCTGAACAATGGACCTGCAAGAATAGATGTATTGAAAGCATGGGTTTTGAAGTTGAATAATGGTTTGAACAATATTTTCTTGTATAACATAATTAGCATTGCTCAAGCTTTAGTATCCTCTATTTGTAAAATGACAAGAATAATAATTTTGGAGTCATTAGAATAATTAATCAAATGAAGTCATAGCTGTTATGGGTGACCAACCTCAAGATTGAGATGGGTGGCAAGTTATCCAACTGAAAAAATGTGATCATATACCATATGTGGAAAGTTACATCAATAGCCATTGCAAATTAGAAAATGAAAGAACACAATTCCTATTCTCAACTAATCCTCAATTAATAATTGGCAGTTAAATTTTATTTTAGCTAATAATTTGAGCATGTTAGCAGAAATAAAAAAAATATTCTATGGGTGTAGTAAAGCAAAAAGCATATCCATCCAAATTTTGACGTTTAAGATTTTCTGAAAAAGATGACACCCAAACTGAAAAGAAGTTATAAGGGCTCTTTAAACAGGAGAGAGTGTTCATTAACAACAGATAGAGAAAGGTAAGCTTATGAATAGACTCAGCATAGAACTTTGGGAATATTTATATAGTTCACTACTATTAGAACATGAATTGCAAATGGACAACTGGAAGGAGGTGACATTTAGGAGGAAAGCAAATGATGGAAAACCTTGTAGGTTCTGCTAAAGTGTGCTTGAATTTATTTGGTATACACCTCTAAGAGCTAATAAAGAATCTTAAGGAAAAGATGAATGGAAGTAGTCTGTGGAAGCAAATTCAGAGGAGTGGAACTTACAAAAACATATAAAATATTTCAGATATCATCTTGAAATAAATGCAGAGACTTTTTTCTAAGTAAATCAGTTATTGTGGAGCTCAGCAGATTATTCCATAAAGAGAAACTATTTAACATGGTCATACTGGTTGCTTTTTGAGGGTGATTTTTTTTCTTTTTTCTTTTTGCAGTTAAAAAATAAAACTGAATTAAATGGAACAAAGACTCAAGTTAAGTATGCCTCATTTGCAATGGAAAATATGTATTATACTACTACTACTACTAAGTCGCTTCAGTCATGTCCGACTCTATGTGACCCTGCAGAAGGCAGCCCACCAGGCTCGGCCGTCCCTGGGATTCTCCAGGCAAGAACATTGGAGTGGGTTGCCATTTTAGTCTCAGAATCTTAATAAGTACAATCACTCCAATTTTTCCAGTTCTGCTATATGTGACAACTTGTGCTGGAAATCAGAATACAGAATAATATTTTCTACTAAAGAGAGACAAAGTTACCATACCCATTACAATTCAAATAATGTTTGGGTTGTCCCAATTATTTTTCTTGTTGGTAGAAAAATGTGCAGAATAAACAAAAATGGGTAAATATTTTGTGGGTAAACTGGACTTTCCCTGATAATAAGTGGATTTTCTTTTTGTTGCTGCTGTGGTGGTTTTGTGGAGATGTGGAGGAGGATTCTGGAAAATGGAAATAGAGGTAAAGGAAACTAATATTTGTTTTGTAACTCCCATGTGCCCGGTGCATTAAGTATTTGCTATAATCTTCATGTTGAGAAAACAAAGTGTGGTTTCCCAAAGTTGGGCAAATTGACAATATCATTCAGGCATTAGAGTTTG
The DNA here is from genome assembly GCF_027580195.1 of Bos mutus. NCBI lineage: Eukaryota > Metazoa > Chordata > Mammalia > Artiodactyla > Bovidae > Bos > Bos mutus. The sequence goes on from NC_091618.1 coordinate 60,994,458, forward strand.
ACTTTAAATTCAGCTGTTTCTGACCCCTGCTCAGTCCCTTGAATGGACATAAATTGGATCTGTGGTATCAATACATAAATATTATGACTCTGGGGTAATTAAATAGCTCTCCTCTGCGGTCCAACTGTAGACTTAGTAAAGAGGAAAGTAAATTTTATTTTACATTACAGTCCATTTTCTCTCACAAATCCATAGAGCAAATATTAGCACACTGGGCAAATTAGAATAATGATATTTCTCACATCTTCCCCAAATTCCTTTGATCAGAATTCATTTGGCTCAAAGACCCCTATATTATTCAGACACTATACATATTTGCTTTGGCAAATTTTTCCCAGGTTGAAATTTTTTTTGTACCAAATTTCAAGAGGATAAATTCACCAAGTATAAATGACCTGTCACTGTGATATTATGGCTCTCATTATCACTTCATCTAAGAAGCTCACAGAATTTTGTGTGAAGCAGAACCCAAATTCAACTGAGAATGTGCACAAAGTGTTCCTGGATTTTATTTTCCTCAAAAGAATTGTAGACTATGTCTACGCAAAATCAGTTTTAAAAAAAGTTTTGGTAACTAACATTTAGGAAAAGTGTTTCAATTTAAAAACTCATTTTAATAAGGTATCATTAGACAAAATTGATTGTCCAAATATAATAAATCTCTAAGAACTTATTTTTGATCTAATGTTCACCAGGCTAGTCATGGTAAGAGAGGAAAATGGGGTCACACCATGTACTATTTTCTCTTACTGTAAATTTCTATATTTGACTTTCTAAGGAAACTTTCTTTATTTTATAATATTATTAGATTTATAGAATAGCTTCAAAGAGTAGTACAGAGGGGTTCTGTATACATCACATACAGTTGCCTTTACTATCAGCATCTTATGTTACTGGCATGTGAGCCACAACTAATGACTGATATTGACACATTGTGATGGACTGAAGGTCAGACCTTATTTGAAAGTGAAAGTGTTAGTCTCTCAGTCGTGTCTAATTCTTGGAGACCCCATTGATTATACTCTGCTGGGCTCTTCTGTCCAGGAAATACTCCAGGTAAAAATACCGGAGTGGATTGCCATTCCTTTCTTCCAGACCCAGGGATCAAACCTGGGTCTCCTGCATTAAAGGCAAATTCTTTACCATCTGAGCCACCTTATTTGGAGTTCCCCAATTTTCACATAGGAGAAGGCAATGGCACCCCACTCCAGTACTCTTGCCTGGAAAATCCCATGGATGGAGGAGCCTGGTAGGCTGCAGTCCATGGGGTCGTGAAGAGTTGGACTCAACTGAACGACTTCACTTTCCGTTTTCACTTTCATGCATTGGAGAAGGAAATGGCGACCCACTCCAGTGTTCTTGCCTGAAGAGTCCCAGGGATGGGGGAGCCTGGTTGGCTGCCATCTATGGGGTCACACAGAGTCGGACACGACTGAAGCGACTTAGCAGCAGCAGCAGCAGTTTTCACATAATGTCATTTTTCTGTCCTAAGATTCCATCCAGGTACCAGGGTTAGCCTCCTCAAAATAGTGGAAGTTTCTCAGACATTCCTGTTTTTTTTTTCCCATTTACAAAGCTTATATATATATATATAAATATATATTTTTAAATTGAAGTATAGTTATTTTACAATGGTGTGTTAGCTTCAAGTGTACAGCAAAGTGATTCAGTTGTACATATTTCTTCAGATTCTTTTCTAAGTTATTACAAGATATTGAATATAGTTCCCTGTTCTATACAGTAGGTACCTGTCATTTATCTATTTTATATATGGCAGTATTTTTATGTTAATCCCAAACTTCTAATTTTTCCTTCCTCTCCCCTTTCCCTTTGGTAAAAATAAATTTGTTTTTTATGTCTGTAGGTTTCATTCTGTTTTGCAAATAAGTTAATGTGAGTGATCTTTTGGTGGTGGTGGTTTAGTCACTAAGTGTTGTCTGACTCTTGCAATCCCATGGATTCTAGCCTGACAGGCTCCTCTCTCTGTGGGATTTTCCAGGCAAAAAAAAAACTAAAGTGGGTTGCCATTTCTTTCTATAGGAGATCTTCCAGATTCTTCATATAAATTATATCATATATTTGTCTTTGACTTACTTCACTGAATATGATAATCTTTAGGTTTATCCATGTTGCTGCAAAAGACATTATTTCATTCTTTTTTATGGCTGAATAATATATCATTCACATTTGTATGTATGTATATGTACATACACAAAATATGTATCACATTTCTTTATCTAGTCATCTGTTGGACTTTCAGGTTGCTTTCATGTCTTTGTGATTGTAGATAATGCTGCTGTAAAGGCTGGGGGTGCATTAATTTTTTGGAATCATGATTTTCTCTGGATATATGCCCCAAAGTGGGATTACAGGATCATATAATAACTCTATTTTTAGGATTTTAAGGAATCTCCAGGGCTTCCCAGGTGATTCAGTAGTGAAGAATCCACCTGCCAATGCAGGAAACAGGTTCCATCCCTATGTTGGGAAGATCCCCTAGAGAAGGATATCACAACCCATGCCAGTATTCTTCCTTGGAGAATCCCCTGAACAGAGGAGCCTGGCGGGCCACAGTCCATAGGGTCATAAAGAGTCAGACATGACTCAGCACACATGCTTGATGAATCTCTACCTGTTCTTAGTGGCAGCACCAACTTACATTCCCACGGACAGTGTAGAAGGGCTCTCTTTTCTCCACACTCTCTACACCATTTATTGTTTGTAGACTTTTTAATGATGGCCATTCTGATTGGTATGAGCTGATATTTCATGGCAGGTTTGATTCAAATTTCTCAAATAATTAGACATATTGAGCATCTTTTCATGTGCCTGTTGGGCATCTGTAGGTTTTCCTTGTTTTTGATGACTTTTACAGTTTTGAGGAGTATTTTGCACAATGTTCCCTCAATTTCAATCAGTTTTCTATTTATCTGAAGGTTAAATTGGGGTTATGGGTTTTGCTGAGCAAGATCACAGAGGTAAATTGTCATTTTCAACACCCCATGTCAAGTGCACACTCCATCAGGATAACTTCACTGGCTTGAGGTAGTATTTGTTCCCCTTCTATCTTTCCTGCTATTCTCTTTGGAAGGAAATCACTAACACAACCCTTACATAAGAGACAAGGATTATGGCTCATTTTAGGGAGTGAGACTTTATGCTAATTATTTGTAAAAAGAAAACATAAGCACTAAATTTTCCCTGCTTGAATTTGATCTGGAGATACTGTTGTGTCTTGGTGATAAAGTCAGGAGAAATGAAGCATTAAACATTCATATAAATTTGGGAGATTTACATGCACATTATTCTCTTATATTGTATGGGTCAGGAGAGTAAGAATAGACAAGTTATTTGTCTAAGGTAATAAATATTTTAAGACATAAAGTGGTAATTTCAGCTTAACTTTGACTCCAAATCAGCACTTTCCCCATCACCTTCTAAATAGAACATTGAGAAAGTTTGGTCTTCTTTTAAGTTGCTTGCTTTGACTTGTGTCCAAATTTGCTAATTCCCTGGCACTCCCTTGGTTCTCCAGATGGCTCTAGGGTGTCATGAGCTCCCCAGAGCTCACACAGTGATCCCAGATTGCACACAGCTGTGCCATTCTCCTTGGCAGGCTGCTCACAACAAGCTGCTGTATCAGGAGAGCAAGTGATGCTAAGCCTCAAGACAATTATTTCTGTGTAAATTCCAGAGCAAACCTGCTGGTTGTAGAAACACACCTCAAGGTACAAAAATGAGTAACCGTCTTGGAACTATCAGGCATGGCTCCCACCTGCCTGCAATCCCTTCCTCAGAGCTAGAAACAGACTCCAGCCATGAAGATTTTGATGTATCTTAGTAAGGAAACAAAACAGGCCAGTAAAGGATGGATTGTTTAGGACATAAGGATAGGGGAGAAATATTTCTGTAAACGAGCACAGTTATTTTGCAGAAGTCTGTATCTTGCATGCTTGGGAAACAGAGTCAATGAGAGGAATTTGGACTGAGTTTAGAACAAAAGCAAGGGAAAACACTGAATGGTAAAAGAACTGAAAATTTCTGTGGAGTGTGGCTTTAGAGACTTTCTGCTAAATACCACAACTATGGAAGCCAATAAAATATTTTAGAATGGAATGTTTGTATACATACTTGTCAGTAGTAAACAGAAAAAAATATTTAGATAACTTCAAGAAACCCAATGATGCTGATGTGCCATAATTTTTAAAACAACAATATGAAATTTAAAAAAATGAAGCAAGGAATGATGTTATAATATCATTGTGTGCTATGAATGCAGACAGTATTTGGTATGATATAGTTTTGTGTTTAGAATGAGAAAAGATTCTTTATAAACTAATAGGGGCGTGCCATCTTTATATGTTTTGCTTGCATTCTATTAAAAATGTAGTTAAAATGTAACCAACAACTAATAATAATTAGTTAAAATTATGATTGTGATAATAAATCACAAATACTCTGATGCTTCTCTTTACATCATAGCGTTATCATATTTTGTTTTTTTTTAATATATATTTATTTTAATTGGAGGTTAATTACTTTACAATATTGTACTGGTTTTGCCCTGTATCAACATGAATCCACCACAGGTATACAAGTGTTCCCCATCCTGAACCCCACTCCCTCCCCCCTCCCCATACCATCCCTCTGGGTCATCCCAGTGCACCAGCCCCAAGCATCCAGTATTATGCATCGAACCTGGACTGAGGACTCATTTCATATATATGATATTATACATGTTTCAAGTTATTGTATTTTGAAACTTGCTTTGTTACTTTTTTTTTTCCTGGCCACTTGTAAATAACTAGAACTTCATGTTTCTTTCTGCCTTGCATAGCACTTGTTGGGTGAATATCTTATACATAGTAAACAAGCAAACAAAAATTTTGCCTTATGTTTCCTGCAAACTTATGAGGACTTTTCTCATGCCACTTACAATTAGATGAGGCAGATAATGAAGACAATGGCATTATAATTGAGCAGGTCTGGTATTAGGCAGGTGCGCTCCTCCCTTCATCAGCTGTTTCACATTGGGATATTCATTTAACTTATCTAATTTCCTTTATCTGTGTATGGGACTAACTGTATTTTTTTGGATGAATTGATGAAAATATTAGATAGATATGTGTGTGTGTGTGTGTGTGTGTGTGTGTGTATATATATATATTGCAATCCCTGACGCACAATAGATGAGAAATAAAAGGATGCTTACTTTAGCAGACAACTTTGCCCTGCCTTTACACATATCCAAATACCACCACACAATTATTTCATATTATCAGTTACATTCTAATTTACCTAAGAATTTTGTGTCAAATTTTATCCTTTTTTATATAATTTTATATCATTTGTATGAAAAACAGTATCACTTGATCCACTAGTTATAATTTCCCTATGTACTCATTAATTGTTAAGAAATAAGTAATTGAATACACTTATTACTGTTAGAATTTAAATAAACAAACTCAGGACTTCCCTAATGGTGCAGTGGATAAGAATCCACCTGCCAATGCAGAGAATATGGTTTCTATCCCTGATCTGGGAAGATTCCACATGCCAATGAGCAGCCAAGCTAATGCACCACAGCTACTGAGCCTGCATACTACATTTGTTGGAATCTGAGCACCTAGTCTGTGCTCTGTAACAAGAGAAACCACTGCAATGAGAACCCTGTGCACCACAACAAAGAGTTGAGCTGCTTGCTGCAACTGGAGAAAGCCTGCCCATGCACAGCAACAAAGACCGAGTGCTATCAAAAAATAATAAAACAAGTAAATAAAAAAATACATATTAAAAATAAACAAACAAAACTTCATCCTTGAAGCTCCTAGGGAAAAGCCCACTCTAGGAACTTTACGTTCACTATTTTCCCATATACTACCATCATATGGCTTCAAGTTACGGCAGAATTAAGCTAAAATTTTCATTTGTTTTACTTATCTACAACACAGGTAATTCCAGAAACTTCAGCATGCTGTAGAGAAGGATGAGCATGGCCTTTGCAATAAAAGAAATTGAGGTCTGAATTTCTTGTTAATTCCTTTTCATTTATATGAACTTGGATAAATCAGTTATATTTACTTACTCAGATTCCACAGAAAGAGAAAAGAAAAAATGAGAAATCATTAATTCTAGGGAAAAGAAAAAAAAATGTAACGGTAGTGTATTACTTATCATTAAAAATATTTATGTCAACGAACAGTGAAAACAATGATTTAATTTATTCAAAAATTGTGGTGAAAACTGTTTTGGAAAATGGAGCTGGGGAAGTAAGAACATTTATATGAGAGAAAAAGGAATGGCATTGGAGGGCAGGTATAGGATGAACCGAGGGCAGTGAATTTCATTTTAAGTTTTTTATTAATAGTGCATTTCAAACCAAGAACTTGCAATGCTGCTAAAAATAAAATGCTATTAAAATAATAATATTTTTCCAAATAGGATTTAGAGGTAATGATTTAATAGTTGTATTTATTATGCATGCTTATTTATCTAATCCAGATCTTGCCTTCTGGCCTGGCATGCTGCGATTCATGGGGTCGCAGAGTCGGACACCACTGAGCGACTGAACTGAACTGAGCAGATCCTGCCTTCTAGCCTTAAGCTATTTAGAGCAGGTGCTACTGCTGCCTGGTCACCACTCTGTCTTAATGCCTGACCCTTTGGGGTTCATAAAAAGATAGATTGCGAGATAAATCAAAGGAAAAAAGATAGGTAGTCACTCAATGGATATAAAATAATTTGACTATGATCACATATTATGAAACTATTGAGTCCTTTGCTGCTGCTGCTGCTGCTTTAGTTAACAACAAAATACGACCAAAACAATTGTCCAGGAAAGGAAAACAAAGGAAATGACCATATTGAACTAATGGTGGAGCATGCTAAATTACCCACAGAAATCTGCCCGGCACTTCCACTGTAACTGGTTTGTACCTGGGCTGTGGTAATCTAACCACTTCATCAGGTAGCCATCAATTCCATAGATTCAGCTCTGTGACAGCTTTGGCATAGCATGTGAATGAAGTGTCCACTCCTGGGATTACAAAACTTCCATGTAATTTCTCCAGGCTTTTACCTGAAACAATCGCTCTACAGTCACATGCAATTATGAGGCAAGAAGATATTCCACACTAGTTGTATGAATACAGTGAAGCTATGGCAGTGATTGAGCTCAATGCATGACATTATTAGATACATAGAAACTTTTATTTCTTGGTATTTCTTTTTTCTGAAACATGTCATATATGAAGTTTCTTTAGAAAGAATCTTTTGCTTGTGTTTGTTAATGTGCTTCTGTGTGTATGTGTGTGTAGGAAAGTTTGTTTAATTTTATGTAATTCTTAAATGTTTATTTAGGTGGTTAATCAATTTGATTTGAAAACTCTTGGCACACTAAAGGAATTTATTATTTTTGTGTCTTGTGGCTTCCATTTTTGCTCATGGGAAGCATGCTGCTAATCCAAGTGCCAAAGCTTAGCTGATAAACTGTGTTTTCTCTTTGGCTGTTTAAAATTATATTGTCTCCTCATGGAAGTACCCTAAATGTCCATCAAGAGATGAACGGATAAAGAATACTATTTATATATATATATATATATATATATATATATATACATACATACATATATACTACTGCTGCTGCTGCTAAGTCGTTTCAGTCGTGTCCGACTGTGTGTGACCCTATAGATGGCAGCCCACCAGGCTCCCCCATCCCTGGGATTCTCCAGGCAAGAACACTGGAGTAGGTTGCCATTTCCTTCTCCAATGCATGAAAGTGAAAAGTGAAAGTTAAGTCGCTCAGTCATGTCCGACTCCTAGCGACCCCATGGACTGCAGCCTACCAGGCTCCTCTGTCCATGGGATTTTCCAGGCAAGAGTACTGGAGTGGGGTGCCATTGCCTTCTCCTACATGTATATATATATTCAGTGGACTATTACTCATACACAAAAAAGAATGAAATAATGTCATTTTCTGCAACATAGATGGATCTAGAGACTATCATGCTAAGTGAAATAAGTCAGAGAAAGATAAATATCATGCAATATCACTTATATGTGGAATCTAAAAAAAAAATGATACAAAGGAACTTATGTATGAAACAGAAATAGACTCACAGACACAGAAAGCAAACTTCTAGCTACCAAAGGGAAAGTGAATAGGGAGGAGGGATAAATTAGAAGGTTATAATTAACAAATATGTTCAGTTCAGTTCAATTCAGCGGCTCAGTCGTGTCTGACTCTTTGCGACCCCATGAATTGCAACACACCAGGCATCCCTGTCCATCACCAACTCCCGAAGTTCACTCAGACTCCCGTCCATTGAGTCCGTGATACCATCCAGCCATCTCATCCTCTGTCGTCCCTTTCTCCTTCTGCCCCCAATCCCTCCCAGCATCAGAGTCTTTTCCAATGAGTCAACTCTTCGCATGAGCTGGCCAAAGTACTGGAGTTTCAGCTTCAGCATCATTCCTTCCAAAGAAATTCCAGGGCTGATCTCCTTTAAAATGGACTGGTTGGATCTCCTGGCAGTCCAAGGGACTCTCAAGAGTCTTCTCCAACACTACAGTTCAAAAGCATCAATTCTTCGGTGCTCAGCCTTCTTCACAGTCCAACACTCACATCCATACATGACCATAGGAAAAACCGTAGCCTTGACTAGACGGACCTTTGTTGGCAAAGGAATGTCTCTGCTTTTGAATATGCTATCTAGGTTGGACATAACTTTCCTTCCAAGGAGTAAGCGTCTTTTAATTCATGGCTGCAATCACCATCTGCAGTGATTTTGGAGCCCAGAAAAATAAAGTCTGCCACTGTTTCCACTGTTTCCCCATCTATTTCCCATGAAGTGATGGGACCAGATGCCATGATCTTCGTTTTCTGAATGTTGAGCTTTAAGCCAACCTTTTCACTGTCCACTTTCACTTTCATCAAGAGGCTTTTTAGTTCCTCTTTACTTTCTGCCATAAGGATGGTGTCATCTGCATATCTGAGGTTATTGATATTTCTCCCAGCAATCTTGATTCCAGCTTGTGTTTCTTCCAGTCCAGCGTTTCTCATGATGTACTCTGCATATAAGTTAAATAAGCAGGGTGACAATATATAGCCTTGACGTACTCCCTTTCCTATTTGGAACCAGTCTGTTGTTCCATGTCCAGTTCTAACTGTTGCTTCCTGACCTGCATACAGATTTCTCAAGAGGCAGATCAGGTGGTCTGGTATTCCCATCTCTTTCAGAATTTTCCACAGCTTATTGTGATCCACACAGTCAAAGGCTTTGGCATAGTCAATAAACCAGAAATAGATGTTTTTCTGAACTCTCTTCCTTTTTCCATGATACAGCAGATGTTGGCAATTTAATCTCTGGTTCCTCTTCCTTTTCTAAAACCAGCTTGAACATCAGGAAGTTCACAGTTCACATATTGCTGAAGCCTGGCTTGGAGAATTTTGAGCATTACTTTACTAGCATGTGAGATGAGTGCAATTGTGTGGTAGTTTGAGCATTCTTTGACATTGCCTTTCTTAGGGATTGGAATGAAAACTGACCTTTTCCAGTCCTGTGGCCGAACTATGGAATGAGGTTCATGACACTGTACGGGAGACAGGGATCAAGACCATCCCCATGGAAAACAAATGCAAAAAAGCAAAATGGCTGTCTGGGGGGGCGCCTTACAAATAGCTGTGAAAAGAAGAGAAGAGAAAAGCAAAGGAGAAAAGGAAAGATATAAGCATCTGAATGCAGAGTTCCAAAGAACAGCAAGAAGAGATAAAGCCTTCCTCAGCGATCAATGCAAAGAAATAGAGGAAAACAACAGAATGGGAAAGACTAGAGATCTCTTCAAGAAAATTAGAGATACCAAGGGAACATTTCATGCAAAGATGGGCTCGGTAAAGGACAGAAGTGGTATGGACCTAACAGAAGCAGAAGATATCAACATAAGGTGGTAAGAATACATAGAAGAAATGTACAAAAAAGATCTTCATGACCCACATAATCACGATGGTGTGATCACTGACCTAGAGCCAGACATCCTGGAATGTGAAGTCAAGTGGGCCTTAGAAAGCATCACTACGAACAAATACGATACTACTATATATAAAATAGATAACCAACAAGGACCTGCTGTATAACACAGGAAACTATACTCAATATTTTGTGAAAACCTATAAGGGAAAATAATATGAATATGTGCATATGTGTGCACATCTGTAGGTTTATGCATATATATAGGGCTTCCCTGGTGGCTCAGAGGTTAAAACGTCTGCCTGCAATGCCGGAGACCTGGGTTCTATCCCTGGGTTGGGAAGATCCCTGGAGAAGGAAAGGGCAACCCACTCCAGTATTCTTGCCTGGAGAATCCCATGGACGGAGGAGCCTGGTGGGCTACAGTCCACAGGGTCACAAAGAGTCGGACACGACTGAGCAACTTCACTTTCACTTTCATGCATATATATAACTGAATCACTTTCCTGTACACCTGAAATTAACACATTATACATTAACTATAATTCAATTAAAATAATAATATAAAATAAAACTGTATTGTCTCATTTTTTTTCCTTTTCTCTGACATGCAGTTAGATGTGGGTTTCTTTAATATTTTTTTCTGCATAAATAGTTCACAATTTCTAAATTTGAATATTATTTTTCCTTCTTTAAATCTAGAATATTTTGAGGCACAATTTTCTTTTAATTTTCCTCACACTCTTTTTCTGATAGTTTTTCCTCTGAATTAGTCTTATACCAAACTTCCTACTTTTAGCTACAACAGGTTTTAGTGTAATATTTTTTTCCTTCTTTTTTTCTCTATGTCATTATAGATAATTCCTTTATATGCATGATCTTTCTTCTAAAATCTTATTTTATAGTTTGCTACTTCATTCATCCAATTAAACTTAAAAATTGCAGTCCTGTAATTTTAAAATTTTAATATTTGATTTTTTTATTAAGCTAGTATGTGATTCCAGATTCTGACTTATAACTGTCACTTTTTCTTTTCTAAATATTTTGGACACACACTGCTATATATAAAATAGGTGCTCAACAAGGACCTACTATATAGCATGGACAAATATACTCAAAACCTTATAGTAACCTATATGGGAAAAGAATATGAAAAGGGATATATGTACATGTATAACTGAATCCTGCTGTGATACACCTGAAACTAATACAGTATTAGAAATCAACTATATTCCAATAAAATTTGAAAATAAACATTTCGGATATATGCATTATCAAATATCTGTATTCCTTTGAGATTTTTTTCCCCTAATGACTCTCATTCATAGTAATATTTTTCTTTTTGAGTTTTATAATTTTGGATTATATAATTATTTTCAAAGAGTAGAACTTTACGGCACTCACGTGTATAAGAATACACACCAGTAGAGGTTATTCTGCCAGGTGTTTTAAAACAGTCCCAATCTTTGAGCGTGTTAAATAATTTGTTAAGATTAGGTGGCTCAGATGGTAAAGAACCTGACTGCAATGTGTGAGTTCAATCCCTGGGTTCAATCCCTGGGTTGGGAAGATCCCCTGGAGAAGGAAATGGCAATCCACTCCAGTATTCTTGCCTGGAGAATTCCATGGAAAGAGGAGGCTGAAAGGCAACTACAGTTCATGGGGTCACAAAGAGTCAGACACTACTGAGCAACTAACACTTTCACACTTTCCCTTTTCAACCTCAATTCCAGCTTCAGACACATATGAAGTCAAGCTTATAAGGATGAATCATGAGTGCACTTTGTCCCACCCAGAGCATAGCTGGTAAACCAACTTTTTTTCTAGTCCTATTTTCTTCACCGAGGGTATAGACTTTTGACAACTCTGACTTCATTCTGTTTTCTCGTATGTTCTTTATCTTCCTCTCTCAGTTTTTTTAACCTTGAACTTATTTTAATTTTAAAATAATATGCACATACTATTTTGACACATTGTGTATTTAAAATATTTAATAAAATTTTAAAGTCAGAGGTCTTTGCCCAACCCCTCTTTATGGGTTCACTCAAACAAAAAGTCTAAATTACTGAGATTAGCAAATATGAACACAGCATAGTGTGTTGTCAACATGACAGCATGGTTTTCTCACCTTTCTTCATGTTTAGTGCCTGGGATTTCTCTTCATATTTTGTAAAACCGAAAATACTTATAAAGTCATCTCTGTTATATCACACCCACAATTTCTATTGGGGACTTTTAAAATCAAGCATTTTTTAAAGGCAAATTCTACAGCCTCAGAAATGAAAGTTCCTTAGCACAATTTCCATACAGATTGGAGGGAGAAAGGAAAGTGTTGGTGATGCAGACAAGTGTGAGACTACTTACAGAGGATTTTTTGGAGGGGGGTGGTCACACCTTGCAGCACGTGAGATCCTAGTTCCTTGACCAGGGATGGAAACTGGGTCCTCTGCAGTGGAAGCACAGTCTTAACTATTGGACCACCAAGGAATTTCAAGAAGAATATTTTTGTATAAAGAAGAGTTAGTGGAGTCCAGTGCACAAATGAAATTGTTGACCTTAGATAGGTACAGAGATAATATGGCTATGGTAATAAGAAGAATACATGTATATAGATCAGTTCAGTTCAGTCGCTCAGTCGTGTCTGACTCTTTGCGACTCCATGAATCGCAGCACGCCAGGCCTCCCTGTCCATCGCCAATTCCCGGAGTTCACTCAGACTCAAGTCCATCAAGTCAGTGATGCCATCCAGCCATCTCATCCTCTGTCGTCCCCTTCTCCTCCTGCCCCCAATCCCTCCCAGCATCAGAGTCTTTTCCAATGAGTCAACTCTTTGCATGAGGTGGCCATAGATTGATGCAACTGATATTAGGGCAATGACACATATGAATCTGCTGATTACTTTTTTCCAGCAAACTAATAATCAAGCATCAGCTGAGGCTATGTATGGAGGGAAGGTATATTTACGTTCTGAGAAAAAGTAGGAGTGTATAAAATATTCATCTCAGGCCACTGCAAATAGAAAGAACTAGAAAAATATTGAGACATCACCAAACAGCTCTGAATGTACAGTTGAAAGTTATTATGCTAAACTTAAATCTAGTGCATTTAGAAGATGTTTTATATATATATATAATATGCATATATAGGTAATATGCTTGTATATGTAATTGCATTTTTATATAACCAAAGCAGTTCTGAATGTACAGTTGAAAGTTTTTATGCTAAACTTAAATTTAGTACATTTAGAAGGAGATGTTTTATATATATATAGTATGCAAATATATGCAATATGCATATATATAATTGCATTATTATATAACAAAAATCATAAATAATATTTAAATACAGGGTATGATATTTGGAGAGCAAGATAATGGAAATCAGAATTTCAGAGGAGAAAAGGAAGTCTTGAGGTTGAAAAGCTGAGGTAAGAGTATGAGTTGGAGCTGCATGGATGACACAGTCCTAACAAATGATGTTGCTGTTCCTTATAGACATGAATACAGAAAGTGAGATGCTGAGATATTTTGTGATTAAAGAGAAATTACTGAAATATGTGTAGCATACTGAAATAAGAAATAATATATATCCTGTAGTGGCAGTCTGACAGGCATATCAGATAAACTAGCCCTTTATGTGAATAAATTTCTAGAAGGAGAAATAAAGCTTGACAATTAGTCACTATGGAAACAGAAGTAATGTAACAAAATTGCATTTAATATGGTAGACTTAAACATTAGTAAGTTTTCCATTTAGATCTTATTTTTATTATTTAGAAATTCAGTGTCTACATATACTCCTCAAACACATCATCACTATTATTGGGATAGCTTTGAATACCCAATGCATATTCTTCATAAGCAATATCAGAGCTCAAACAGGACTTTCATTTCTGACCCCTAAATAGGGATAGATATTGCAATGCTGTGCAGCTGTGCTAAGTCACTTCAGTCATGTCCAACTCTTTGTGATCCTATGGACTCTAGACTGCCAGCCTCCTCTGCCCATGGGGATTCTCCAGGCAAGAATACTGGAGTGGATTGTCATGCCCTTCTCCAGGGAATCTTCCCAACCCATGGATTTAACCCTTGCCTCCTACATCTCCTGCCTTGGCAGGTGGGTTCTTTACCACTAGCACCACCTGGGAAGCCCAGATATCACAATATGGTCAGTTAAATGGTAAATGCTATATAACCATCAAGGATTCCGTGAGTTGTCAAAATTTGTTCCACACCTCAGTAGAGCTTGTTGTGTACTTTTCAAACACTCAAAATGTCTGGGATCTCGGCTTTGGCAGAATTCTTCTTTAGAGACTCACTGGATTCCCATCACCAGCTGTGTCTCCAAACCAGAGCTGCTGCTGTTGGATAGATGTAAAATTTTTGAGCCTCTTTCTTAATCTATCTCAGTGGAGAAGGATAAAATTTATTTCATTGTGAAAAGATATCCCACCTTGGGGCGAAAAACCTGAGAACATAGAAGGAAAACTTCTTTAGCATCACAGGCAACAAATTATACTATGTTCATCAAAAACTTAGGGTTGGACCTTACATGTTAAGATTTGAATAGTTGCCATCACTGAAAAGTTGTTTTTCTTTCTTTCTTTTTTTTTTTTCCCTTAATGATGCTAATGATGCCATTGGGGTTGAAACAAATCCAGTGCTATAAAGACCATGTGATGTTCTCAAAATATTTCTATTTAGAAATTCAAGTCATGAAAGCCATAATACTCAAAATACTTAAGAATGAAACGCATTTGACTCTAGAAACAGCTTTCAGCTTTCCTCCATACCAAGACTGCATACTAATACAAGCACCTTGCTGTTGAGAAATCCTAGTCTGTCACATCTGTTGTCCCCTCCCTGACCCATTTAACCAGCCTGAAAATTCAAATCTACACTAAAAGTACAAGATATGAAGTTCATCTTCATCTTGGTATGGAGTAACTTTCACAGGTTATAAACTCCCTTTTTATTTAAGAATTCATTGCCAAATGACCTGAACAAAACTGAGACATTTGGTCTGTTCTAATCAGATATTTTCTATTAGAATAAGACACAAATTTTGTCTTACTAGGTAATTTGAGAAGAAAAAAAGTGTCATATTCATTTTTCCCTGGGTTCCTTCAAAACCAAATATTACCATTAATATATTCTCTACAGTATTGTTGGGAGTCAATGTAGCCATGAAATTAAAAGTCGCTTACTCTTTGGAAGAAAAGATATTACCAACACAGACAGCATATTAAAAAGCAGAGACATTACTTGCCTGCAAAGGTCTGTCTAGTTAAAGCTATGGTTTTTCCAATAGTCATGTATGGATGTGAGAGTTGGACTATAAAGAAAGCTGAGCACCAAAGAATTGATGCTTTGTACTGTTGTATTGGAGAAAACTCTTGAGAGTCCCTTGACCTGCAAGGATATCCAACCAGTCAATTCGAAAAGAAATCAGTCCTGAATATTCATTGGACAGACTGATGCTGAAACTCCAATACTTTGGCCACCTGATGCGAAGAACTGACTCACTGGAAAAGACCCTGATGCTGGGAAAGATTGAAGGCAGGAGGAGAAGGGGATGACAGAGGATGAGATGGTCAGATGGCATCTCCAACTCGATGGACATGAGTTAGAGTGAGCTCCAGGTGTTGGTAATATGCAGGGAGGCCTGGTGTGCTGCAGTCCATGGGATAGCAAAGAGTCAGACATGACTGAGAAACTGAACTGAACTGAACTGAACAATATTGACATCTAAAAAGTCAGGGCTTAGATAGACATTGGTCTCATGTCTTGGAGATATTCTGACGTGACTTCATCTTGTTCATGTTTAGGCTTCCTACTAATGCTACAACCTAATGAAGCCTGATCTTTATGAAACAAAACTATCTAGTTCCCTTAAAATCCAAGTATGCCATTCACAACACTGGACTGTTGTAGAAAGTATAAATCTATTCTGGGAGATTGTTCTGTCCTTGATAAAAGACAGTTCAAAATGTAAATGAAATTTTGATATGTTAAGAGAATTGATAAAAACAGCAGTACACTATCATGAAAATATGGAAGGTAATTTTTAAGAAAGGAAAAAAAAGTAAAATAATGATTCTCATACAGGCATGAAAATGAAAGTGTGTTAAGTATTATTTTTTACTCACTAATAGAAAATTGGTAAGATGCTAAGGTGATTCAATGGAGAATCCAAAAAAAAAAAAAAAAACACTTATTCATAGATAAAGAATACTAAAATGAAGCTGAAGATTTAAAATGTCCACAGAGGGAAAGAAAGATCTTCCACTGGACATAATTTGCATGTCTATGGATAAAAATTATTTGAATGGTTGTCCCTATTATCAACAACTTACAGCATTGTAAAAAAAAAACACACACACACAAAAAAAACTCTTTACAATTAGATAACCTGGAAATTGTGCTCTAGACACTGCATAGTTTTCCACTGGAGGACAAAACTTTCTCTCCACTCTTCATCTATTATTCCTTCATGAAACAGGCTTTAAAAGTTTGACAGGAATCTCATCCTACATGGACAAAATCCTATTCAATCTTTGCTAAATAATTACAGATATCCTGGGTCCCTTGTTCCTAGTTCTAATCTTACTAGTACTAGTAGTAGTCTTACCTGAGCTTCTGGGGCATCCAAACCATTTTGCTCAACCCAACCTCCACAACATTCCCCGTCACATCAAACCAAAGTGATACCTCTTCTTTTTCTTTGCAATTCCATGTTCCATTCACAACAAACAAGAGGGGATCCAGTCCCATCACTTCATGGCAAAAAGAAGGGGAACAAGTGGAAGCAGTGACAGATTTTATTTTCTTAGGCTCCAAAACCACTGTGGACAGTGACTGCAGCCATGAAATTAAAAGATGCTTGTTCCTTGGAAGGAAAGCTATAACAAACCTAGACAATGTATTAAAAAGCAGAGGCATCATTTTGCTGACAAATGTGTATGTATTCAAAATCATGATTTTTCCAGTGGTCATGTACGAATGTGAGAGTTGGACCATAAAGAAGGCTGAGCTCTGAAAAATTGATGCTTTTAAACTTGCTGTTGGAGAAGACTCTTGAGAGTCCCTTGGACTGCAAGGAGATCAAACCAGTCCATCCTAAAGGGAATCAACCCTGACTATTCACTGGAAGGACTGATGCTGAAGCTGAAGCTCCAATACTTTGGTCACCTGATACAAAGAACTGACTCATTAGAAAAGATCCTGATGCTGGGAAAGATTGAAGGCAGGAGGAGAAGGATGAGATGGTTGGGTGGCATCACTGATTCAAAGGACATAAATCTGAGCAGACTCTGGGAGATAGTGAAGGACAGGGAAGCCTGGTGTGCTTCATTTCATGGGGGTCACAAAGAGTCAAACAGGAGTCAGCAACTGAACAACATACTAGCATTAACTATTTCATTCCTCATTTTATCAATTGTCCCAATATATCATGCAGCAAAACAGCAAAGTGTAACATATGTCCTCTTAGTGTTTATTCTGAGTACTTCTAGGAGACCTATTAACATTAACAGGAATTGGAAGACAAAAAGTTGATCACCTGTCTATTATCATTAGAGAAAGTGAGCTTTCCAATTTTATTTAACATCCGATGAGCTTCAATTTTCCTTTCATTAACAAACCCTAACTTGAAGGGTCACTTGAAGGGGATCTAATGTAACAATGTGTAGAACATGCCCAGCACAAGGCCTTTGATCTTCCCTTTCAAATACTATTCATGATTTTGTCATAAGTCCCTTTGCATCATCATATTTCTACAGTTTTTGGCAGCCTAATACAATAAAGGAGAATGAACTTTAATGTGCAGAATACATTAAGAAGTTTCTATACATGCAACCATATGCAACAAGAGGAGCCATAAAAGCATTATACTAAGTGAAATAAGCCACAGGCAAAGCAAGTTCATTTACATGAGATTCTAGAAAAGGCATGTCTACAGTGAGAGAAGCAGGTAAGTGGTTGGCTGTCAGGATCCAGGCTAGGGAGAATGTGTTTTATGCAAACAGAAGTGGAGTATTTGGAGGCTTATGGAAGTGCTCTGTATCGTGTTTGTGGTAATACACATTTGTTAGAACTCTCTAAACTCGTCCATTATAATTTCACTGAGTATAAATTAGACTTGAACTAAAAGCTGATTTAAAAAAAGTACTTGTGATTTGGATCTATCTTCTTGAGCCATAGTTTGTTTGTTTTCTCCCCCTCATTTTTGTCTGCACATTGTTAAGTTTATATCAATATCTTGTTTTAAGAGAGTCATCAGTTTATCACTAAGGGCTATCAGTTTTGGGCTTCCCAGGTGGCTCAGTGGGTAAAGAATCTGCCTGTAATGCAGGAGACACAGGAGATGCCAGTTTGATTCCAGCATGGGGAAGATCCCCTGGATGAGAGCATGGCAACCAACTCCAATATTCTTCCCTGGAGAATCCCATGGACAGAGGAGCCTTGGGGCTACAGTACATTGGGTTGCAAGAAATACAAATAAACTTATATACAAAACAAAAATAGACCCTCTGAGAAAACAAACATGGTTACTAAAGGTGAAGGACAGAAGAGATAAATTAAGAGTTTGGGATTAACATGATACACACTACCGCATGTAAAACAGGTAAACAACAAGGACCTACTACATATCACAGGGAACTCTACTCAGTATCTGTAATGGAGAAAGAATATGTCTATACACACACACACACACACACATAACTGAATGAGCTTAATGTATATTTGAAACTAACATAATATTGTAAATCAACTACTAAATTAAAAATAAATAAATAAAAGCAAAAATAAATTGAAAGGCTCTTCTCCAGAGCACCCCTTTCCTTTCAAAAAGCAGCTATTCCCCTAGCTGGTTATTAGCAGCAACTGTCTTTGGCTTGATTCCAGGTGCATAAAACAGATGATGACTCAGTCTGACAACATTTCCATTTCCTTGGTAAGGATCATTTATGAAGTGCCTTTAATCATTTATGAGCATGTTTCATTTGCTGTTTGCTGCACACAGTTTGACTCTGCTGGGTTTGACAGCTTTTCGACATTCTGCAAACAGCTACAATAATAGCCTTGACAATGTCATTTACAAATGAGGCACATGCAGTACGAACAAAGCTAGTGATACACTCCTAGTAATATGATAATGGACCGACAAGTTGAATGGAAAATGATCAAAATGAGATTGTATCAGCCCTGTAGGAGAGGTGAGTTTCTAGATAGAGGAAATGCATTTCTAAAATGAATCATTTTTAACCATGTGAAATCATCTTTACCTTGTTTTCTGAAATGCTAGATCTGGAGAATGTGGAGGGACTTTACCTTTTCCTATTACTGCTGCAGCCCACTGCTGACTACAAATCTTCCGCATCACATAGTTTCTCTAAGAAGATCTTGAGCCCCCTGGAAGCAATTCTTTCTTCTTTCTATTACTATTTCCAATGTCTAGCAAAGCATTTTATCATATACGTGTATGCATATCATAGGATCAGTATATTTCTAATCACATTGTTACTATTATTTCTTCATATCAATAAACTTAAAAAATCATATATATATATGAATTTCTTTATGGTGACATGTAGTGAATTTGAAAGAAGATATGTAAATTATTTGAAATCATCTGGTTGGAAGAATTATGGCTGTTGAGATAGATCACTACGGTGAAAAACTTTGAAACTCTGGTATCATGTATTTTTAAACAATAGACTTCTTTATTTTAGAGTAGTTTTAGGTTCACAGAAAATTGAGAGGAAGATACAGAGATTTTCCATATACTTTCTGCTCCCACATAAACACACCCCCTCCCGCTATCAATATTCTGCACCAGATGCTACATTTGTTACAACTGATGAAGAGACAACAACTCATCCAAAATCCGTAGTTCACATCACCACTCAACCTCATTACTTGAGTTTCCATGGGTTTTGGAAAATGTATAATGCCATCTCTTCACCATTATCATACAGAACATACCGAACAATCTCACAGCCCTAAAATTCCTCTGAGCTTTGTCTAGTCATCCCGCCAACTCTAGCAATAAATTGAAAACACCACCAACCCTGGCAATAAATTGTCCTTTGATGGTGGAGACAGTTTGTTCTATCCAGGATCATATAATTGGAGTCATACATATGTAGACTTTTCAAATTAGCTTCTTTCCTTGATAATATGCATTTAAGTTTCCTCCATGTGTTTTCATGTCTTGATGGCTCATTTCTTTGAGTACTGAGTAATATTATTTCTATGTAACCACATTTTATCCATTCACTTACTGAAGGACATCTTGCTTGCTTCCAAGTTCTGGCAATTATGGACAGAGATTCAGTAAACATTTCTGTGCAGATTTTTGTGTGAATGTACATTGTCAATTTTGGGGGTAAATATCAAGGAGTGAAATTGCTGGATCATATGGTAAACACCAAGAATTTTAGTATTATCAGAGCCATGTTATTTTTTTTCTTTATGTTTTTGTGTTACATATTTTATGTGATGAATTTAAATGCTGAAATAAGTTAAATCCAGTATTTGGTAAAATGAAATTAACATCAATTTCCCCTTATTCTGAAAATACATTTCCAGTTTCTGTTTTATATATTTGTATTGATAACTTTTGACTTTCTTATCTTGAAGGAGTACATCTATAAAAGAAACTCCTTGGAAGGATTTATTACAAAAGAATATATTATAACTGAAAACAAAAAGCTACATTTTAAAAAACACATTGACTTAATAAACAATATGATATGCTAATATGTAAAACATTTAAACATTGAAGATTAACACACTGAGCTGTTATTTTATTAACTATATTAAACAGCCTGGAGTTCAGCTTTTGGCACAAAAGACTTCTGATTTCATCTTAATAGTCTAGTGTTATGTATTTCCATTGTTGTAATCTATTTTTTAAATTAATAACACACTTTTCTGAGTGCTGGCTTTGCACAAGGTAGTGATCCAAATGTTCTAATATATTGTCTTATCTAATGCTCATAACACTATGAGATGAGTATATTATTTCCACTTTACAGAAAAGAAAACTGAGGTGTTGGACATTGAATAACAACCCAATGTCACACATTTATTAGACAGTAGACCTGGAAATTGAACTCATTGTGCTCAATCTTGCCTCTTACATTATATATAATCTCAATGCCTTGTCAAGTACATTTTAAAAGTTAAGTTACAATAAGAAATGAATATGTGTCTTAATTACAAAAGAGTGGAAAGCATCTAAAACAAAATAGTCAGTGAAAAACAAAATGGTTCTAAATGCTATATATACTGTGTCTGTTTAACAACATATATGAGTGGGAATTATACACTAGATTATGTGCAAAAAAATGCCTGCTTTCTTAGAATGTAACAAAGAAGGATTTTTCTCCCTCTTTTCAAATTGATCTTTAAGCTATTTTATCATCTGTTCAATAAAAAATAACATGGGATCTCTCAGACCCAATTAGCAAGAATTTTTGACAAGAAAACACATTGATGTTTTTGAAATTCTAAAGAGGTGCTTTTTGACATTCACATAATTAAGGAAAACTATTCATTTTTTATTTTGTATAAGTTTTCTATTTTGAGTTATAATTTCTTAAAATAAGATCAACTGTGAAGTTAGGATCAAGGGCAGGATTGGGTCTACCTTGCTCGTTGTAATAGTCCCATTATCATAGAACCCAGCACACAGTGAAATTTTAATAAACAATTATAGAGCCAATATATTAATCACAGAGAAAGTGAAAACCCTTTTCAAGTGATATTCTCCTGACCTTGAAGTGAAACATCCAAGGTTACATAGAATTTTCATTATTAGGAGAGCTGACTCTAGAACCCAGATTCCATGATCCCAGCTCCTGCTCAGTGCAACGGGAAGAGCCTGTGCTCTGGAGCCAACCACATCTTGGCAAACTTCTTCAACCTTCAATATCTAGTAAGACAAATACTTTCCTAACTCACTGAGCATCCTGTAAATTACAGGATGCAGGAAAAGTCCCTGGGAGAGTGCTTGGCATGGGACAGCCCTGCAATAACTCACCTTTCTCTTTCAGTGCTGCATGACCCTAATTTCATACAACTTCAGGAGAAGTAGAGATTTTCCTGAGTTAAGTAGGGAAATGAAAGAAAAGGTTTAAGTGAAGGCATGGTTAAATACGAAAGGTGACACAGGAAATGAGCGTTGAACTTTGATCACGGTGCAAAAAAGGGAAAGCTTCTAAATGCAGGCCTTGTATCGTGCTGTCTCGTACACAGGGTTATTGTTACCATCTTTCTAAATTCCATATATATGCGTTATTGTACTGTATTGGTGTTTTCCCTTCTAATGGCTTACTTCACTGGATGCTTGGGACTAGTGCACTGGGACGACCCAGAGGGATGGTATGGGGAGGGAGGAGGGAGGAGGGTTCAGGATGGGGAACACATGTATACCTGTGGTGGATTCATTTTGATATTTGGCAAAACTAATACAATTATGTAAAGTTTAAAAATAAAATTAAATTAAGAAGAAAAAAAAAAATAAATGCAGCCCTTGACATACAGCAAGAAGTGTACTATCCTTTATAACAGCTCTTCTCCAGCCACAAATTTGGACAAATTTCTTTACTTTGCAATGGTGCCAATTGCTATACACAAACTTCTTCACTTATACACCTAAAACTAACACAACATTGCACATCAATTATACTCCAAAAAAATTTTTGTAAAAAATAATAGTCTTCCAAAACTAAAAAAAACACACACACAACAAAACAGGATCTTCATCTAGAGAATATGCAGACAACATTGTCCATGGGAATTTGGGGCTATTCATTAAATAACTCTGAAGTGCTTTTACATTATTAAAGGGAGAATAAATGTTAAGAAATATAAGTTATAATGACACTGATTGTAATTGGAGTCAGCTTTTGAATCTAGAAAGTTAAGATTATGATTAAAAACTATTAACTTCCAGGAAGTTCTTTTAGATCCTCCACTGTCAGAATCTGTGGTCAGGTCTGTAAAAAGATTATGGGATTATAAAAGTTAAAAATGAAGGACTCAGAGGAAATGAGGAAATGAATCTTCCTAACTGTGTGGCACAGATGTAAAAATGTGGATTGAGGTAGAGAAGTGTGGAAATGTGTTCTCAAGCTCAAACTCCCTCCACCCATTCAGTTACATTCATTTGAGAAACAAAAGCTTTGTCTCAGGCACTCTGTTCTCTGCTGGGGACATAATAGCCAAGAAGGTGGACCTAATCTCTGTCTTTCGGAGAAGGCAATGGCACCCCACTCCAGTACTCTTGCCTGGAAAATCCCATGGACAGAGGAGCCTGGTAGGCCGCAGTCCATGGGGTTGCGAAGAGTCAGACACGACTGAACAACTTCACTTTCACTTTTCACTTTCATGCATTGGAGAAGGAAATGGCAACCCACTCCAGTGTTCTTGCCTGGAGAATCCCAGGGATGGCGGAGCCTGGTGGGCTGCCATCTATGGGGTAGCACAGAGTCAGACACGACTGAAGCGACTTAGCAGCAGCAACAGCAGCAGCAATCTCTGTCTTCACAGTTTGGTGCTTACATAGAGTTGTTGCCTGCATGTGTGTTCACTCATCTCTGACTTATCCCGTGGATTATAGCCCACCAGGCTCTGTCTGTGGGATTCTCCAGGCAAGAATACTGGAGTGGGTAGCCATTCCTTTCTCCAGGGGATCTTCCCAATCCAGGGATTGACCCCATGTCTCCTGCATTTGAGCTGGATTCTCTACCATCTGAGTCACCAGAGAAGCCCATTGGATAA
Organism: Bos mutus; assembly: GCF_027580195.1. Lineage (NCBI taxonomy): Eukaryota > Metazoa > Chordata > Mammalia > Artiodactyla > Bovidae > Bos > Bos mutus. The sequence continues at coordinate 61,018,213 of NC_091618.1, forward strand.
ATAGAAATAGCAAATATAAAATGTGTTTGACAATACTAAAAATAAAAGGAATCACCATCATGTGAAAACCTGATATGACTATCAGTAATGATGCTAAAGAAAAAAAGTGTTGGAATGAACCTTTGGAATAGATTTCTTCCTCTGACAGGAGACTAAGTCCAGGGGCTATTCTCTCTCTCCTACTCTTTGTTTTGTATTTTTGCTTTGAAAAGATCATAATTTTCTTCTTTTTTCCAAAGTAAAACTCAAAGCAGATCCAGGACTCAAAGAAGGGGGCATACTCTAGCTGTCAATAAACAAAACCAAGCAAACCAGTTAACTAACTGGGGTCAACAAAAGAAGGGACTTAACTATGTTTAATCAAATAAAATCATAGATATATGCATATATATATATATATATATATATATATACACATATATATTTTTTCATTTTGACTGAGTTCCAAAAAATTATGACCTTGTAGAGAGGCTGGGAGAAATATCAATAACCTCAGATATGCAGATGAAACCACCCTTATGGTGAAGTCATAGTGAAGAGGAACTAAAAAGCCTCTTGATGAAAGTGAAAGAGGAGAGTGAAAAAGTTGGCTTAAAGCTCAACATTCAGAATACTAAGATCATGGCATCTGGTCCCATCACTTCATGGCAAATAGATGGGGAAACAGTGGAAACAGTGGCAGACTTTATTTTTGGGGGCTCCAAAATCACTGCAGATGGTGATTGCAGCCATGAAATTAAAATATGATTACTCCTTGGAAGGAAAGTTATGACCAACCTAGACAGCATATTAAAAAGCAGAGACATTACTTTGTCCACAAAGGTTTATCTCGTCGAGGCTATGGTTTTTCCAGTGGTCATGTATGGATGTGAGGGTTGGACTATAAAGAAAGCTGAGTGTCAAAGAGTTAATGCTTTTGAACTGTGGTGTTGGAGAAGACTCTGGAGAGTCCCTTGGACTGCAAGGAGATCCAACCTGTCCATCCTAAGGAGATCAGTCCTGGGTATTCATTGGAAGGACTGATTTTGAAGCTGCAACTCCAATACTTTGGCCACCTGACGTGAAGAGCTGACTAATTTGAAAAGACCCTGATGCTGGGAAAGATTGAGAGCAGGAGGAGAAGGGGATGACAGAGGATGAGACAGTTGGATGGCATCACCGACTAAATGGATATGGGTTTGGGTGGACTCCAGGAGTTGGTGATGGACAGGGAGGCCTGGCGTGCTGTGGTTCATGGGGTTGCAAAGAGTTGGACTGAGCGACTGAACTGAACTTAGAGAGCAAAAGTGAAAGAAAAATCTTCAGAAATATGAAATCATATTTGTTGATAATAGAACTGCAATGTATTATTAAGGAAACATTTGGAATATATCAACCAATGAGCTTATTGGGGAAATGTTTTACAGTTTGTATTTCGCTAAAGTTTTTTTTTTTTTAACTTGTGACATCAAATATTTTACTGACATATATGATATCCTCCTTGAGACTTCCCTAGTTAATTGACTAAGATTTATCCTTCCAATGCAGGGGGTTTGGGTTTGATCCCTGGTGGGGGAGCAGAGGTTCCACATACCTCAAGGTCAAAAATCAAAACATAAAATTGAAGCAAAGTGAAGTCGTTTAGTTGGGTCCTACTCTTTATGAGCCCATGGACTGTAGCCTACCAGGCTCATCCATCCATGGGATTTTCCAGGCAAGAGTACTGGAGTGGGTTGCCATTTCTTTCTCCAGGTGATCTTCCCGACCCAGGGATGGAACTCAGGTCTCCTGCATTGTAGGCAGATGCTTTTACCATCTGAGCCACCAGGGAAGACTAAACAAAAGCAATACTGTAACAAATTCAACAAAGACTTTAAAATTTGTCCATATCAAAAAAAGTTTTTAAAAGATTATATATATATATGGACTTCCTTGACAGCTCAGTTGGTAAAGAATCCAGCTGCAAGGCAGGAGACCCCAGTTTGATCAGTTCAATTCCTGGGTCAGGAAGATCCGCTAGAGAAGGGATAGGCTACCCACTCCAGAATTCTTGGGCTTCCCTTGTTGCTCAGCTGGTAAAGAATCCACCTGCAGTGCAGGATACCTGGGTTCAATCCCTGAGTTGGGAAGATCCCCTGGAGAAGTAAAAGAAGTAAAAGGCTACCCACTCTAGTATTCTGTCCCGGAGAATTCCATGACTTTTATAGACCATGGGTCACAGAGAGTCAGACACCACTGAGCAACTTTCACTTCACTTCATATATATATATATATATATGAATATATATATATCCTTCTATGTCACAAACAAAATTTTAGACCCTGAAACAAACTGTATTTAACATATTTTCCATTCTATCCTTAAGACTACCTCTTGCCAGAAATGCTTGAATTGAAAATAGCTATTTATACAGGCAATACATACATATAAATAGCTCACATGGAAAAGAGATAATCCTGCATTAGCCTCCAATTAGATTTACATTTCAATTTTAGGAGCAAATGGCAGTCAGTTGGGAATTGCATTCCACACAAATAGAAATGTGAAGGATACCCCATAAAACCATAATTACGTGACTAAAGAAATATCTATTTCTTGCCTTTAGGGAAATGATAGGCCGCTGCAGGTGATTATCAGTTCAGATCTGAACCTACAATCTGTCCCTTTGAGTTCTCTCATGTAATTTAGGCAAAGGGAAGGGGAGCAGAGGAAGAACGGCTGAGTTGTCAAAATAGGGAGGTGGTAGATATTCCAAGAAGACACAATTTAAACAGTATTAAACATTCATTTGACAACTGACTCTGTCTAACTTTCCCATGTTTGCAGTGAATACAATTAAAAGTACCTGAAGGTACTTAAAACAATTAAAGCAATGTAAATTATATTTAGCCTTAAAAAAAAATCAGCAGATACACACATACTCACATACACACACACAAAGTTTATCCACAAAAGGACATAGTTAAACTTGTGTGTCATACTGAATGCACATCTTGGTATTATGATTGTGTGCTCAGTCGCTCAGTCATATCTGACTCTTTGTGATGCCATGCACTGTAGCCCATCAGGCTCCTCTGTCTGTGGGTATTCTCTAGGCAAGAATATTGGAGCAGGTTGCCGTCTCCTACTCCAGGGGATCCTCCTGACCCAGGGATCAAACCCAGGTCTCTTGAATCTCCTGCACTGGAAGGTGGATTCTTTACCACTGTGCTACCATAATACCGAGAAGCCCAGTATTATGATTAGACCACAATTTTAAGAGAATAAACAAGTGTTTATTTCAGAAATTTGAATTTCTAGAGAGGACAGAGTAAGAACTAGCAAGAAATGTCACCACTAAAGCTTGTACTTTGGGGGATTCAGTGACTGATATTTCACTAAGTTCACCTCAATGAATGTAAATTCTGAGCATGAATTTGTAATGTGTTAATAGTTGACAACTCTGCCTTTTGAAAAGAAGCTTATGAGAGTGTTTCAATGACAAATTCATCTACAAAGTGTGTACTATTTGTCAGTTCCTATGCTAAGTGTTTTAAGCATATATCTTGGTCTTTCTCTTAGACTGTGCTAGATGATTCTGCCATTTCAGGTTGGAATGGAATCAATAATATAATTTATTATTGAACTGAAAGAAAGTTCATTAGATTTATTAGGATAGTAGGAGGGCTGAAGGGAGAATCTATATAGCATAAAATAGTGTAGCAATGTAGCATAGTGATCAAATTATGCACTTAGTAGTCAGGCGGACTTCAGTTCAAATGCTATCACTGGGTGAGTTACTTATATGACCTTGGATGAGTTACTTTTTCTCTTGGTGCTTCAGTATCCATGGTGAAACAGCTATACATACATACCTAACAGAGATGTAGTGATAGTTAAATGAAACAGTATACAAAAGAAAAAAAAACACTTAATAAAGGAGCAAACACTTAAGGGCTAGAAAATATTAGCTATTATTATTGTAATGAAAGGATATCATTGTAGTTGAAATATTATGCTCACAATGCTCAGTGTATTAATTGGAAACTCTCTTGAAATATGTAGACATTCTTTATTTGTCATGGTGAAGGATTCCTATCAGCTATCCATTGGAATAAAAGTATACAAAGGAATCAGTGCTCTGGTTACAGCCAATTGAATGATGCACACACTATCTTCTTAAACCTGGCAACTACTTTTGAATGATTTTTAATGCCCTAATCTATAAAATACACAGTGCCACTAAAGTTTAGTCCCAGGGCTTCCCTGCTGGTTCAGTAGTAAAGAATCCACCTGCCAGTGCAGGAGACACAGGCTCGATCCCTGATCTAGGTAGATCCCACATGCTGTGGAGCAAGTAAGCCCATGTGCTACAACTATTAGGCCTGTGCTCTAGAGCCTGGGACCCCAACTACTGAGCCCATGTGCCCCATCTACTGAAGTCCACGTGCCCTAGAGCCCATGCTCTGCACCACATGAGAAAAGAAGCCACCACGATGAGAAGCCCAAACCCCACAATGAAGAATATCTCTGCTCTCTGTAACTAGAGAAGAGCCAGTGCAGCAATGAAGACCCAGCACAGCCAAAAACAAATAAAGAAAGAAAGAAAAGAAAAAGACTAGTCCCTTCCACACAACCATTGGTGGATTTGTGTTTGGTCTTTCAATTTCTAAGAAATAGTCAATTCTGTTACTATCTGAAGACATAAAAGCAGAGATAATTTAGAATGGTTACTACCTGATTTTAATATTGAAAATTTTCCTGATGGGAACTGGATAAAAAGGAAAACCTGAGCAGAAATCAAAATTTCCAGAAATAGTAGAAAAATATGATGTGAAAACAGAATGTCATAAAATCTATGGAAAATAAAGTGCATCGTATCTACAGATGAAAAAGATAGTAATATCAGAAATTAACTAAAAATATGGAGAAAACAGTTAAAAAGGGTGTGATTTGGTCAATAAGTGCTTCAGGCTCAGAGATTAAAGATGCCCTGGTAGAAGGAGCTCTGGGGCAATCGCTTTGGCATTTGGTGTTAATAGACACTACTTTTTACATGCTAGGATGTTTTCTACATGATATTTTGTCCTCTATTTTACTTTTAATGAACATTAGAGATGCCAACCTAATATTAGGCTAGAATAGTGAGTGTAGGAATTTAGGACGGAGTGATAGGTCAGTGTTACCAAAAATGAGAGAAAACAATTAGCAGAATAAAAATGCCCAAACCTAGAAGATCCAGTAATGGTGCAGACCTACAGACCTATTGCAGCACATGAATTTTTCTCCCACAGAATCCACAGAGGTAAACATTGATACCCAAGAAAAGCATGGACAGAGTAACAGAGAATCTCTAATAAAAAGATGAACATACTAACAAAAATCATCAAAAATTAACAAAAGAGCAATGAAGAAAAAAGCCAGGAAAAAGATGAACCAGGTCACCAAAGCAAAGAACAAATGAATGAGAAATTGCTTGTTACTAAGAAACAGAAAACTTCACAGTGTATAAATAGTATCTCCAGAGATACAAGATATTACACCCCAGAAATCAAAGTGGATTGTTTTGAAAAATCAATCAAAACTCTTGAAAATGAAAATTATTGTTACTAATGAAAAAGAGAAGAATGGGCACAGCTGAAAAGTCATAATAATAGAGACAGACTAAAGGACTTTTCTCAAGAGTTATACAAAAATAACAGAAGAAAAATATGAAACCTATTCAAAGAGATACAAAGGAGAATCTATCATTTATTCATCTCATAGGACATAAGAAAAAAATATTTTTAGGGAGGTCTAGGATAGGAGACTGGAGGAGGAAATGGCAACTCACCACAGTACCCTCGCCTTCCATGGACAGAGGAACTGCATGCAGTCCATGGGGTGCTACAGTCCGTGACTTCACAAAGAGTCAGACATGACTGAGTGGCCTCAGGAAGATAGAACACACATGTCCCAGTATTTCAGTGGTTCAATGAAGAAAGAGCTTATTCTTCCTCAAATATTCTAAGGCATATAGTACTTTGATTGGCAATGAGAGTTTGTCTTATGTTCATTTCAAAGTACAGACTGGCAGTGATTCAGCCATATGCAAGTTCTCTCTAGTCACCAGCAGCAGCCCAGAGAAGGACAGAGCATGCTGTAAGTTACATCTCCAGGACTCATTTATCTTATAACTGCCAGTTTTTGCTTTTTGATCACTTTCATCCATTTCGGCCACCTTCTCAATCCTGTTTCTGACAATCACCAATCTGCTTTTGGTATCTGTGAGCTTGTTTGTTTATTTAGATTCCACATATCAGTGAGATTATACAGCATTTGTCCTCTGTCTGACTTCCTTCACTTAGCATAATGCCCTCAAGGTCTAGTTATGATATTGCAAGGTGCTACATGTGATATGAAGGTGCTACATATGACTGACATCTTTTCATTTATAGAATGGATTCACATCTTTGCTGGTCATGTTTCACGGGGAAGAACTTACAATATAGCCACACTTCATGGAAGGAAGGCTGAAAAATGAATCTGGGCAGATGGAGTTCACCGCAAAGTAGAAGGAAGAAAAAAAAAGCTAAGAACCATTAGAATAATATTGTTCAGTATTTAAGGAAAATAAAATTGTTTAAACTGAAAATGCCCACCAAGTACAAAACATACTAAATAAAATTAGATGTTTAGAAGATATATTTGTAAGTGAATGTCAAAACATATTGAGATACTTTGTGTCAAGAATAATACAGCATTTTCTATGAATTTCTTCAGGAAAATCCTGTGAAGCTAGAATTCAATACCAGTGCAACACAGGATGCATATGGGAGAATAAACTAGTGCATTTTGTATGGCCAGAACTTAGAAATGTTATTGTTTGCATACATTTGAGGAGCTGTTTCCTAACAATTGTAGTGTAAAAAATTTTTTTACAAATGAGGATTGAAGTTTTCAAGAAGCATCTGGCAAATTTTAAATGAAAAATATGGAAAATAATGTGAAATTGTAGATTCATGTAGGATTTGATGAAGATATAACTGACTTAAAGGGCAAACTTCTCATAGGAGATTTCACACGAAGGGTGTATATTTAATACTGAAAATAAAATTCTCTGTTAGTGTAAAGTGGGATATAAATCCTGTTAGAAGTAAAGGAAAGAGGAAAGATAAATTAGGTTATCAGAAGAGAAAGGATGGTCAAGAAGATAAGAGAGCTGTAGTATATCTACTTTAAACAAGAGAAAAGAGGCTGAAAATAAAATCTTAGTAGTCACTATCTTTCAGAATGAGGTGCTCTGAGGTGAGAACTGACTGATGAAACCAATCAGATAGCTCAGCCAAGTCTTGATGGGTTCCAGATAAACCTATTCTTGGAAGAAATAGAGCAAAGAATCTCTAGTGTTGTGGATGTGAAGTTGAAGAAATTCTCAAGTTCAGATGAAAATTTATTTTATTTAAAACAAACCAAGGATTTTAAAAATAAGACATGAATGGGATTTAGCACAATGTCTGGTGAACACTCAATAGAGACTATGTGCTGTGCTATGCTTAGTCTCTCAGTCGTGTCCAACTCTTTGTGACCCCATGAACTGTAGTCCTCTAGGTTCCTCTGTCCATAGGGATTCTCCAGGCAAGAATACTGGAGTGGGTTGCCTTGTCCTACCCCAGGGGATCTTCCCAACCCAGGGATCGAACCCAAGTTTCCTGCACTGTGGAAGGATTCTTTACCATCTGGGTCTCCAGGGAAGCCCAATAGAGACTAGAGTTTTTTTGTCTTTAGAAAGTGATTCTGTTTTAAATTTATTTTTTCATATTTGAGATGAAATTGACATATACATTGTATTAGTTTTAATATCATATATGTATGTATTATACAATTATTACCATTTTATATTTATAGTTAACTTCCATCACCATGCATATTTACTTTTTTTTTTTTTCTCATGATAGGGATTTCTAACACTTACCCTCTAAACAAGGTTTTCCAGGTAGGGTTAGTGGTAAGAATCTGCCTTCCAAAGCAGGAGATGAAAGAGAAATAGGTTCTATCCCTGGGTCAGGAAGATCCCCTGGTATAGGAAATGGCAACACTTCAGTATTCTTGCCTGGAGAATCCCATGGAAAGAGGAGCTTGACAGACTACAGTCCATAGAGTTGCAAAAAGTTGGACACAACTGAGGCAACTTAGCATACATGAACTTAGCAACTTAACACCCTCTTAGAAACTTTCAGTATTGCTACTATAGTCACCATGCTGTAATTACATCTCCAGGACTCATTTATCTTATAACTGCCAGTTTTTGCTTTTTGATCACTTTCATCCACTTCCACCACATTCTCAATCCTGTTTCTGACAATCACCAATCTGCTCTTGATATCTATGAGCTTGTTTGGTTATTCCACATATCAGTGAGATTATACAGCATTTGTCCTTCTCTGTTTGACTTACTTCACTTAGCATAATGCCCTCAAGGTCTAGTTATGATATTGCAAATGGCAAGATTTCCTTTTTTTTTTTTTCCTTATGGCTAAACAACATTCCCTCATATATCTATACCTTACCTCCTTTATCCATTTGTCCTAAGATGGGCATTTAGATTGTTTCCATGTCTTGGCCATTGTAGATAATTTTGCAGTATAAATGGAAGTTGGAACAGACAGCTCATTAGAAAAGACCCTTACCCTGATGCTGGGAAAGACTGAAGGCAAAAAGAGAAGAGGGTGGCATAGGATGAGATGGTTGGATAACATCACTGACTCAATGAACATGAACTTGGGAGATAGTGAGGGACAGGGATGCCTGGAATGCTACAGCCCATGGGGTTGCAAAGAGTCAGGCATTACTTAGTAAATAAACAACAAAAAATGGAAGTGCAGATATTTTCAAGAGAGAAATTTGTTTCTTTAGAATAAATACTCAGAATAGGGTTTGCTATTTATTGTCTTATGATAATAATCATTCTAATTGGTGTGGCATAATATCTTAGATTTTTTCTATTGCTTTGTTAAAGTTCTTCATATATTTTAGGGATTAACCCCTTGTCAAATAAATGATGTGAAAACTTTCTCTCTCATTCTATAGGTTGCTTTTTCCTTTTGTTGGTGGTTTCCTATCCTATACAAGAACTTTGCAATTGAATGAAAAGCACTTGTTTATTTTTACTTTTTTTGCCTTTGTTTTTTATATCAAATTAAAAAATAAAAGATTGCTGTGACCAATGTAAAGGTGCTTATCCTGTTTTCTTCTAAGAGTTTTACAGTTTCAGGTACTACGTTCAAGTTTTTAATCCACTTTGAGCTGATTTTTGTGTATAAGATAGTAGTCGAATTTCACTCTTTTGCATGTCTCTGTCCAGTTTTCCTAACATATTTATTAGGGACTACCCTTTCCCACTGTACATTCATGACTCCTTTATTATAAATTAATCATACACACAAGAAAAGAAACGCTCAAAATTTTCCAAGCCAGGCTTCAACAATACGTGAAGTGTGAACTTCCAGATGTTTAAGCTGGTTTTAGAAAAGGCAGAGAAACCACAGATCATATTGCCAGCATCTGCTGTATCATCGAAAAAGCAAGAGAGTTCCAGAAAAATATCTATTTCTGCTTTATTGACTATGCCAAAGCTTTTGACTGTGTGGATCACCACAAACTGTAAAAGATGGGAATACCTGACCACCTGACTGACTCTTGAGAAACCTGTATGCAGGTCAGGAAGCAACAGTTAGAACTGGACATGGAACAACAGACTGGTTCCAAATAGGAAAAGGAGTTTGTCAAGGCTGTATATTGTCACCCTGCTTATTTAACTTATATGCAGAGTACATCATGAGAAATGCTGGGCTTGAAGAAGCACAAGCATCAAATACAAGAATCAAGATTGCCGGAAGAAATATCAATAACACAAGCATCAAGCACAAGAATCAAGATTGCCAGGAGAAATATCAATAACCTTAGATATGCAGATGACACCACCTTTATGGCAGAAAGCGAAGAACTATAGAGTCTCTTGATGAAAGTGAAAAAGGAGTATGAAAAAGTTGGCTTAAAGCTCAACATTCAAAAAACTAAGGTCATGGCATCTGGTCCCATCACCTCATGGCAAATAGATAAGGAAAGAGTAGAAACAGTGACAGACTTTATTTTGGGCGGCTCCAAAATCACTGCAGATGGTGAAAGTATCCATGAAATTAAAAGGCACTTACTCCTTGGGAGGAAAATTATGACCAGCCTAGATGGCATATTAAAAGGCAGAGAAATTACTTTGCCAACAAAGTCCATCTAGTCAAGGCTAAGGTTTTTCCAGTAGTCATGTATGGATGTGAGAGTTGGGCTATAAATAAAGCTGAGCACTGAAGAACTTATGCTTTTGAACTGTGATGCTGGAGAAGACCCTTAAGAGTCCCTTGGATTGCAAGGAGATCAAACCAGTCCATCCTAAAGGAGATCAGTCCTGAATATTCATTGGAAGGACTGATGTTGAAGCCGAAATTCAACGTTGGCCACCTGATGCAAAGAAGTGACTCACTGGAAAAGACCCTGATGCTGGGAAAGACATGTTGTTTCTGTTATATATCAAATAAAGAGGCAAAAATTACATTAATGTTTTGCTTTCACATAGTCCCAGTAATGAAAGTAAAATAGAATGTGTTTGACTATTAGAATTAAGAATTAGAATTAAAATGAAGAATGATAATCCTTAATTTACTTCTTGAAATTTAGAACTTCAGCTATTAAATTAGAGTATTATCAAGTCCCATTTCTCTTTATTTTTTGCCTTACAACTATGTAATTTTCTCCAAGCTGTAAATTGGCTGGAAACCAAAGATTATTCTGAAAAAGAAAAGATGGTTAGAGAGAATGAATGTCTAAGGGCACATTTTATAGATGATGGAACATTTAACCAAGAGGTGGTGACTTCAATGCTTGGCCTTTGTACATATGCCCTTTAGCATTCTGACTCTGTGTTTTAACCTCCTCTTATATAAAATTAGGGTTATAAAACATGCTCAGTCTTCCTGGTGACAGACACTAAATCTCTTCTAAGATTTTATGTGACAATGTGTGTTTTGTTTGTTTGTTTGTTGTAAGCAAAATATACAACTGCAAATAACACGAAAAATAAAGTTTCAACTTTAGTTTTTCAATCCTATGCAGTAATTTAGTCCTTCACACTTTCTCCTCCCACTGAAAAGTAGATTGTGGGTAAAATATTTTCAATGACTTAGTATCCCACCATTACTTCTTTCATGAAGCAACTATTCTCTTTCCAACTAAACGAATATATCTGCTATGTTTTAAAGAGAAACATGCCAACCTTATTGGCATTCAGAATTTTATATTTTTATTTTCATTTAAGATATGGCTAGTGGCAACCTTGTATTGCTCTCAATATCAAATGTCTAGTAATAAATAAATAATAACAATAATTTCATTTTCAGTCTTATGCTTTTCATAAATCTTTCAATATTGAAAAAAATAATAAAAATGTATAATGTATGTACCAAAAAGAAAAATAAAATATTGCAATATGAAGCCAAATGGAATTCTGGAGGTATTAAAAGGCCTTTTCCTGAGCCACCCCAATGGAAATGAAGTTGGCTTTGGGTTACATAAAAGTGTTTCTTTCACAGTCCAGGGGAGCACAGAGAAGTAATGCTTTCCTTCTTGGCTTATTCTGGCAACTGGATTTTACTGGGGAAAAGAGGAGCCTTGCTCATCCTACCACTAGACAGCACTTGATTCCACTCAGGAAGGTAAACTTTTTATGCCTTGGTAGTCACTCCCAACAAAAGTTCAGTATTTAGAAAATTTCCAAATAAGTATATTTCCTGAATCAAAGAAAATGATGTTTTGAAATGTTCAGAACGAGTAAACTGAGCCACCTTTGTTTCTCCATTAACAACAACAAAAAATGCATTGAGATTTTGCAGAATCATAATTACGAAAACTTTACTCATCTTTCTCAAATCACATTGCTCTGTGACCCATATGGTATTTCTACTGTTGGCTAATTTTGATCTAAGACCACTGATAGCTTCTATTTACTTAAGTTTACTTCTGAATTTCCATTTTAGTCCATTTCCCTCATATTTCAAAACGCAGGCTGCTTTCTTTTTTTCTGATTTTGACATTCCAATTTTGTGTGTGTGTGTGTTTTCCAATTCCTCTTTCATGTTCTGACCATCACTAGGCATGTGGGTCTTAGTTCACAGACAAGGGATCGAATCCACACTGCGGGAACTGAAAACGTTGTCTTGAACGGACCACCAGAGAAGTCCTGATCACTGCTTTTAATCTCCTTTACTCTTTTTAATTTTCCTGAATGTGCAAACTTTCCAGGACCCATCCTAGGTTTCCTCTCCTGCATGTGCTCCATGCTTTCTCATTACTTCAGTGATCACATATAACACTTTTGATTTTTTAATCTATATCTTCAAGTCAGATATAGACTTCCCTGGTGGCTCAGACAGTAAAGCATCTGCCTACAATGCGGGAGACCCAGGTTTGATCCCTGGGTCGGGAAGATCCCCTGGAGAAGGAAATGGCAACCCACTCCAGTACTCTTGCCTGGAAAATCCCATGGAGGGAGGATCCTGGTAGGCTACACTTCATGGGGTCACGAAGAGTTGGACACGACTGAACGACTTCACTTTCACTTCCAAGCTTTCGAGTCAGTATCCTTTCTTAAGGTTCACAGCTATATTATCTACTGCATGATGAGAAAGCCAGCTCATGGGAATGTAATCTGTGTAGTCACACAGGATCCCCATGTACTGCTGCTGCTGTTGTACAGAAGGGCCCTATATTTGTTTAATTCTCTGTTGTCACTGTCTGGGAAATTTTGGTGATTTTTAAATAAGGGCCCCAGGTTTTTGTTTTCTCCTGGCCTTCATCAGTAATGTAGCCAGTCCTATCTACTGGTGATTCCTGAGATGTGTTTCACAGACACATCTATGTAATCATAAATTCTTATGATTAAATTGTCCCTTCTAATTTTCATTATTCAAGTGATATCATCAACATCTACCCAGCTAAGATCTAGAAATCAGTTTTGACTTCTTCCCTTACCAAACAAGAGTTGGCCAAAATTTTGAACAAATTTATTGCCTTAGAAATTTCTAAATCCAATGTCTTCCATCTGTTTTCATGTCAAATGCCTTAATTCAGTCCCTTGTCTTCTACTTCCTAAAAGACTATGACGTCATTATTATTACCAAAGTGCTGAACCTAAAAGTCATATAGAATCATGTCATGGTAATCTTAAAAGTGAAAACATTGATTCCATATTGACATTGTCCACAAACATTAATATGAGTCATCCACAAACATGATGGCTGTTTCTCTGCATGTCTTTCCTCATTCAGTTTACGCTGCTCTTAGCAGTGCAGAATTCCAGGTACACTTAATTATTCACTTTCCCCAAAGCATGCTCCTGTATATCCATGTGTTATTGGGTTGGCCAAATGTTTGTTCAGGTTTTTCTATAAATATTATGGAAAAACACAAACAACCCTTTGGCCAGCCCTATATTTTGCAATAATAATTGGTCTGCCTGAAAAGTCTTTAGTAAACTTCTTCCTAAGTGAGATTCCTATGAATTCAAGAGTCAGTTTAAATGCCATCTCTGCTTGAAACATTTTTCTTTGGATATCCACTTCAATATTCTTGCCTGAAGAATTCCTTGGACAGAGAAGCCTGGTGGGCTAAATACCATGGGGTTGAAAAGAGTCCAACGTGACTGAGTGACTAACACTTTAAACTCTGACTTACTTTATATTATAAACTAATACAAATGTATTGTCTATACTAAATGTATAATTAGAAAATTTACATAGATTTTATTCTAAAGAAAAAACTTTGTGTTAATTATAATTCAATAAAAGCTACTTTTGCATTCCAGCCCCCAGTGATGTAAAGGACATCTTTTTTGATGTTTGTTCTAGAAGGTCTTGTAGGTCTTCTTAGAACCATTCAATTTCAGCTTTTTCAGCATTAGTGGTTGGGGCCTAAATTTGTGATGTTGAATGATTTGACTTGAAAACGAACCGAGATCACTCTGTCATTTTTGAGATTACTCAAGTACTGCATTTCAGACTCTTTTGTTGACTCTAAGGGATACTCCATTTCTTCTAAGGGATTCTTGCCCACAGTAGTAGATATAATGGTCATCTGAATTAAATTTGTCCACTCCAGTTCATTTTAGTTCACCTATTCTTAAAATGTTGATGTTCACTCTTGCCATCTCCTGCTTAACCATGTACAATTTTCCTTGATTCATGAACCTAACATCCACCTTACCTGTCTCCTGAGACACCTGTACACAGGACAAGAAGCAGCAGTTAAAATCAAATATGGAACAACAGACTGGTTCAAATTGGGCAAGGAGTACATCAAGGATGTGCATTTTCATCTTACTTATTTAATTTCTGTGCAGAGTACATCATGTAAAATTCCAGGCTAGTTAGCTCACAAGTTGGAATCAATATTGCCAGAAGAAATATCAACAACCTCAGATATGCAGATGATATCATTCTAGTGGCAAAAAAAAAGAGAAAAGAGGAACTAAAGAGCCTCTTGATGAAGGTGAAAGAGGAGAGTGGGAAAGTTGGCTTAAAACCCAGCATTTAAAAAACTAAGATCACAGCATCCAGTCCCATCAATTCATGGCAAATATATGGGGAAAAAGTGGAAACAGTGGCAGATTTTCTTTTCTTGGGCTCCAAAATCTCTGAGGATGGTGACTACATCCATGAATTTAAAAGACACTTGCTCTGGAAGAAAAGCTATGACAAACCTAGACAGCAAAGACATCGCTTTGCCAACAAAAGTCCATATGACGAAAGCTATGGTTTTTCTAGTACTCATGTATAGATGTGAGAGTTGGACCATAAAGTCTGAACTCCAAAGAATTGATGCTTTTGAATAATGGTACTGGAGAAGACTCTTGAGAGTCTCTTGAATGCCAAAGAGATCAAACCAGTCAATTCTAAAGGAAATCAAGCCTGAATATTCACTGGAAGGACTGATGCTGGAGCTGAAGCTCCAATACTTTGGCCACCTGATGCAGAGTCAACTCATTTGAAAAGACGCTGATGCTGGGAAAGATTGAAGGTAGGAGGAGAAGGGCATGGCAGAGGATAAGATGGTTGGATGGCATCACCAACTCAGTGAACATGAATTTGAGTAAACTCTAGGAGATACTGAAGGGCAGGGAAGCCTGGCATGCTGCAGTTCATGGAGTCACAGAGTCAGACACAGCTTACTGACTGAACAACAACAATGACAATGAAAACAATGTGTGTTTATATTTAGTTTCTATTAAGACAGTATATTGGACTTCCCTGGTGGCTCAGGGAAGACAGTATATTAGACAATATGCATAAATATATGTTTTGAAATTTTTAGTATATAACATTTTAGAAACATGAAAATATTTTTGCATACAAATGCAAGAAAAACTATATTAATGAACAGTAAATAAATATTAATATAATAAAAGCACATGTTTTTCATATTTATAAATTTTAAAGTGCATTACATTTCATATAATTTTCACATAAAATCTGTTAAGACAGAGGTCAAGTCAATATCATTTGATTACAATTAGCAAAAGAATAAACAAAATAACAAAGAAGATTGAATAGCTTTTTTTGTTACTATGTTGCTTTTAAATAGGCTTTATTTTTTAAAGCAGTTTGAAGTTCATAGCAAAAAGAAAAAATATTACCAAAGGAAGTATTAGAGGTCCTATATAACCCCTGAGCTGCCTCACACACAGCCTCCTTCACTATAAAATTTCTGCAAAGATTGATATATTAATTATGTTTATCAAACAAAGCCCATAGTTTACATTAGAGTTCACTCTTGGTGTTATAAATTCTATGGGTTTGACAATTGTGTAATGATACATCTACTATTATAGTGTCAAACATAGTAATTTGTGTGTAAAAAGAATGAATTAAATTTCTTTTTTTAAAACTGCATTTTGTATTGAGGTATAGCTGATTAACAATGTTGTGATAGTTTCCGGTAAACAGCGAAGAGACTCAGCCATACAAATACATGTAACCATTCTCCCCCAAACTCCCCTCCCATCCAGGCTGCCATAAAACATTGAGTAGAGTTCCATTTGCTGTACAGTAGGTCCTTGTTGGTTATACATTTAAATATAGCAGTTTGTACATTTTCATCCCAACTCCCTAACTATTGCTTTCCCCCTCCTCGACAACCATAAGTTCATTCTCTAAGTGTGAGTATCTTTCTGCTTTATAAGTTCATTTGTATAATTTCTTTTCTGACTCCACATATCAGAAATGTCATACAATATTTCTCCTTTTCTGTCTGACTTACTTCACCAGTAAGACAATCTCTAGGTCCATCCATATTGCTGCAAATGGCATTATCTCATTCATTTTAGTAGCTGAGTAATATTTCATTGAATAAATCTGTCCCAAGAAAATCTAGGACTAGATGTATTCTTTGGTTAATTCTATCAAACACTTAGTAAAGAATTAACATCAAATATCCCCAAATTCTTCCAAAAAATACGAAATGATGAAACACTTCCTAACTTTGTGAAACCAATTCAATGTTGAAAGGACAAACAAACCATTTTTTAAATGGCCAAAGTACTTAAACAGATATTTCCTCAAAGAATATATGCTGAACATAATTAGCTAATAGGGAAATGCAAATTAAAATCACAGTAAGATAATACTTTATAGTACTACAGTGTCTATAATAAATAAAAGGTAGAAAACAAAAATTTCTGGAGAAATTGGAACCATCATTCTTTGCTAGGAGAAACATGAACCACTTTAGAAAATGTTTTGGCAGTTTTCTAAAAAATAAAACAAATTTTTCATACAATCTAGCAATTTCATTAGTAGGTATACAGACATTATCTCCTACTTAAAGGTGGTTCAGCTTACAATTTTTTGGCTTGTTACTGGTATGAAAGTGATATGCATTCAGTAGAAAATGTACTTCAAATTATGATTTTTTAAAATCTTTTCCTGGGTTAGCAATATATGGTATGATATTCTGTCATGATGCTAGAAAATGGAAGCTGGTCACAGCTTCCCATCAGCTGCATGATCACAAAGGTAAACAACTGATACACTTATAACCATTTTGGATACACATAAAACCATCTTGTACCAATATAATCGTTCTGTTTTACGCTTTCAGTAGAGTATTCAATAAATTACATAAGATATTCAATACAATATTTTAAAATAAGCTTTGTGTTAGATGAGTTTGCCCTATTGTAAGCTAATATGAGTGTTCTGAGCACATTTAAGCTAGGCTAGGCTAAGCTGTGATATTCCATAGGCTAGGTGTACTTAACACATTTTTTACTTTTTACATATTCATTTTAAGTGGGTACATCAGGACATAGCATGTCATAAATGAAGGAAGATTTGTATATACCAAAAAGAACTGAAAATAAGTATTCAAATATATACTTGGGCATAGTTCACAGTAGCACTATTTTTAATAGCCAAAAGTTGGTAACAGATGAATGGAAAGACTGAATGCAGTATATCCATACAAGAGAATAATCAGTTCAGTTCAGTCACTCACTCATGTCCAACTCTTTATGACCCCATGGCCTGCAGCACACCAGGCTTCCTTGTCCATCACCAACTCCTGGAACTTACTCAAACTCATGTCCACAGAGTTGGTGATGCCATCCAACTATAAAAAGGAATGAGATACTTATAAATATCAAAATTTACATGAACCACAAAAACACTATGCTAAGTAAAATCCAACACCAAAAATCACGTATTTAATACTGAAACAGTCAATTCCTAGGTAGGTTGATAAGAAGTCTGGGGTCCCTGAAGAGGAGAAAGGGGTCTGGGGTTCTTAGGGAGGAGAAAAAGACACTGCTTTGTCTTAGTCTATATAACAATGTATGTTGCTCAAGGACATGTTTCTCCTTATTAAGAATCTTCTGACTAATCCTGTCATCTTAAAATATATATTATGGGAGTGGGTCTGGTAAGATCTTTCTATTGTTAGTTCTAATCTTGTTAATTTAGGATGTATGTTGTGGGAGTAGGTCTGGTAAAAGTATATAAGACTTTAATAAGACTAGTGAGTGGGGCACACTCCTTACCACTTCTGATGTCTGTGTCAGAGGCTTTCTTTGGCCCTTTTCCAGACTTTAATAAAACTCTGCTACACAAAGGCTCTTGAGTGATCAAGCCTAGTCCCTGGTCCCAAAGCTAAATTTTCTTTGGAGATCACCATCCAACACCCTTCGCCATAAGCTATCATTACTACTATCTCAGTTGCCTGAAATATCCAGAATAGTAAATCTACATAGACAGAAAGCAGATTAGTAATTAAAAAGGACTGGGGGAAGGGGAAATGAGTGGTCACTATTTAAGAAGTAAAGGGTTTCTCTTTGGAGTGATGAAAATGTTTTTGAATTTTGCTGTGTGCTGTGCTTAGTCACTTCAGTCATCTCAGAGTCTTTGCAACCCCATGGACTCTAGCCCACCAGGTTCCTCTGTCCATGGGATTTTTCAGGCAAAAATACTGGAGTGGGTTGCCACGTCCTTCTTTGGGGGATCTTCCTCACCCAAGGATTGAATCTGCATTACAGGTGTATTCTTTACTTCTGAGCCACTAGACAAGCCCCTTTGGAATTTTCAACATTGTTAATTCACTAAATGCCATTGGACTGTAACTTTAAAATGGTGTATTATACAAATTTCACCTTAGAAAATGCTAGTTTATTCCATTTTGTCTTTAGATTATCTGAATTTTCTATGTAATGACTGGGCCCTGGCTAGGAATACTCATTAATGTTAACTGAAATGATTAATAAATGTTAAATTTAATTGATTTTATTTTTTTCCTTGTTGGAAATTTTTTTTTTTTTTTTTCAATTTTATTTTATTTTTTTTAATTTTATTTTATTTAACTTTACAATATTGTATTGGTTTGCCATATATCAAAATGAATCTGCCACAGGTATACATGTGTTCCCCATCCTGAACCCTCCTCCCTCCTCCCTCCCCATACCATCCCTCTGGGTCGTCCCAGTGCACCAGCCCCAAGCATCCAGTATTGTGCATCGAACCTGGACTGGTGACTCGTTTCATATATGATATTATACATATTTCAATGCCATTCTCCCAAATCATCCCACCCTCTCCCTCTCCCTCTCCCACAGAGTCCAAAAGACTGTTCTATACATCAGTGTCTCCCTTGCTGTCTCATATACAGGGTTATTGTTACCATCTTTCTAAATTCCATATATATACGTTAGTATACTGTATTGGTGTTTTGATTTTTTGAGTGGCAAACTACCTTGTACATCTGAAATAACCCCACTTTATCATGAAGTTATATCCATTTTAAACATGAACGGATTTCATTGGCTAATATTGGTTAAAGTTGATGTTATATTGAGAGGTCTGTTATAGTGTTCAACAATGATGATTCATTGTAGACTTTTCTGGTTCTACATTTTGCTTTTTCAATTTTGCTATGCATGTATAATATGTATACATATATGCATACATATTATGTTTTGTGTATATATAATAAATAAAGCTGTCTTTACATATATTACACAAAGATGTCATCTTTGCACTATGAAATTCACATATCTTATGTATAGAATTGAATTAGTTTTGAAAAGCACATAAACCTTTATAAATTTGTTTCTAGGTATGTAGTGTCTTTTTGCCCTCATATATTGCTTCATCTGGTCCATATTTGGCTGTTCAGATTCAATAAATTTAATTTTAAGAGGTCAGTGTTCTGTCTATGAACACTGCAGTAGTGCTTATTATTTTTAACACTGGACAAAGGATTTCAAAGGAATTATACTTCCTCAATGTGTTATAAACCTTTGTTCTCCATAGACCCCTTTTTTACTTGCTTTTCTAAATGTCATAAGAAGCCCAAAGTAGCCCTGTGACAGGTTCAGCTTCTGGGTTGAACGGTATAATTTACTATCTAGTTGCGGAAGCATTTTTCCCCTGGGTTAATAAAACATCTACCTAAACAGAGGATAGATGCATAGGGACTGGAAAAATCATTTTGAGAATAGGTCAGTAGATGTAGTAGAGAGATATTTTCCCTCTGGCCCTCAATTCCATTTCTTTCTTCATGGACATATCTCTTTGACTATAAATAGCTTGCTAAACCAGAGCTATTGCAGTTTAGAAGACAGAATCTTCCAGAATACTGGGAACTGTTCATCTGTTGTTCAGTCGGCCGTACAACTAGGTCTTCAAAAAAAAAATTTCAATTTTCCAGAAGACTAACAGATGATGATAAAAAATCAAGTGCTAACTGTACATAAAGCACAGTTCTAAGAATGTCACAGATTGATTAGTTAATCCTCGCGATGACCCTATATACAGTATCATTTGTTGTTGTTCAGTCACTAAGTCATGTCTGACTCTTTGCGATCCCATAGACTGCAGAACATCTTCCCTGTCCGTCACAATCTCCCAGGGTTTGCTCAAATTCATGTCCATTGAGTCACTGTTGCCATCCAAACATTCCATCCTCTGTTTCCCCCTTCTCCTCTTATCCTCTATCCTGATTCTTTCCCAGCATCAGGGTCTTTTACAAAGAGTTAGTTCTTCACATCAGGTGACCAAAGCATTGGAGCTTCAGATTCAGCATCAGTCCTTCCAGTGAATATTCTGAACTGATCTTCTTTAGGATTTATTGGTTTGATGTCCTTGCAGTCCAAGGGATTCTCAAGAGTCTTCTACAACACCACAGTTCAAAGGTACCAATTCTTAATCACTCGGCCTTCTTTATAGTCCAACTCTCACATCCATATATAACTACTGGAAAAACCATAGCTTTGACTAGAGGGACTTTTGTCAATAAAGTAATGTCTCTGCTTCTTAATATGCTGTCTAGGTTGGTCATAGCTTTTCTTCCAAGGAGCAAGCATCTTTTAATTTCATGGCTACAGTCATCTGCAGTGATTTTGGAGCCTAAGAAAATAAAATATGTCACTGTTTCCATTATTCCCCCATCTATTTGCCATGAAGTGATGGGACCAGATGTCATGATCTTAGTTTTCTGACTGTTGAGTTTTAAACCAGCTTTTTCTCTCTCCTCTTTCACTTTCATCAAGAGGCTCTTCAGTTTCTCTTGGCGTTCTGCTATAAGGGTGGTGTTATCTGCATATCTGAGGTTATTAATATTTCTCCCAGCAATCTTGATTCCAGCTTGTCCTTCATCCAGCCAGGCATTTCACATGATGTACTCTGCATATAAGTTAAATAAGTAAGGTGACAGTATATAACCTTTATGTATTCCTTTCCCAATTTGGAAGCAGTTTGCTATTCCATGTCCGATTCTAACTGTTGCTTCTTGACCTGCATACAGATTTCTCAGGAGGCAGATCAGGTGGTCTGTTATTCCCATCACTTTTAGAATTTCCCATAGTTCGTTGTGATCCACACAAATGGTTTAGCATAGTCAATGAAGCAGAAGTAGAAGCTTTTCTGAAATTCTCTTGCTTTTTCTATGATCCAATGGATCTTGGCAATTTGTTCTAGGGTTCCTCTGCCTTTTATAAATCCAGCTTGAACATCTGGAAGTTCTTTGTTCATGT